>NC_041393.1:391662712-391669408 GCF_002162155.2 Triticum dicoccoides | reverse complement strand
CCATTTTCCACCACACCCGGGTTCCGATGTGGCGCGTCGCTGAGAGGGTTACGCCCCAACGAAAATCTTTTGGGTTTCATCTCCATAAGAGTGGCTGAGTTTTTACGTTGGCTCGCCAAGCCTATCACAACCCTCCTCCTTTACCCGGGCTTGGGACTGGCTATGTTGAGACAACATAGGCGGAGTTGTGAAATAAAATTCCCACTATAGTAAATTTACCAGAGCTCATTATGCAAAAAGTTTCAACATTATACCATTCTCTGACTTTTCTAGGGAATTTTTGCAACAACGGTAAACTTTCTGTTTTCAAACAGCAACAGGTATACTAGCAAAATAAGCATGGTAAAGGCTATCCTTGACATTTTTATTGAAAATAAAGATGCAAAACCTTATCATAAATAGCATCAAGCAAATACTAACAAGATAAAATGAAGCTCCAAGAAAAACACATATCATGTGGTGAATAAAAGTATAGCTCCAAGTAAAGTTACCGATGAACGAAGACGAAAGAGGGGATGCCTTCCGGGGCATCCCCAAGCTTAGGCTCTTAGTTGTTCTTGAATATTACCTTGGGGTGCCTTGGGCATCCCCGAGCTTAGGTTCTTGCCACTCCTTATTCTATAGTCCATCAAATCTTTACCCAAAACATGAAAACTTCACAACAGAAAACTCGTAAGCTTCGTTGTATAAGATAATAAAACCACCACTTAGGTACTGTAATGAACTCATTCTAAATTCATATTGATGTAATATCTACTGTATTCCAACTTATCTATGGTTCATACCCTCCGATACTACTCATAGATTCATCAAAATAAGCAAACAACACATAGAAAACAGAATCTGTCAAAAACAGAACAGTCTATAGTAATATGTATCAAACGTATACTTCTCGAACTCCAAAATCCTACCAAATTAGGAAGTCCTAAGAAATTCGTGTACCAATCCAGATCAAAAAGAATCAGATCATAAGCACGTTTAGGTGAATTAACAAAACTAATTTACTGGATGCAAAAGTTTCTGATTTTCAGCAGGATCAACACAACTATCACCGTAAGCCATCCTAAAGGTCTTACTTGGCACTTTATTGAAACAAAAGCTATAAAACATGATTACTACAGTAGCATAATCATGTCGACACACAAAAACAGTAAGGATAAGCATTGGGTTGTCTCCCAACAAGGGCTTTTCTTTAATGCCTTTCTAGCTAGGCATGATGATGACAATGATGCTCACATAAAAGATAAGAATTGAAACATAAAGAGAGCATCATGAAGCATATGACTAGCACATTTAAGTCTAACCCTCTTCCTATTCATAGGGATTTTGTGAGCAAACAACTTATGGGAACAATAATCAACTAGCATAGGAAGGTAAAACAAGCATAGCTTCAAGATTTTCAACGCATAGAGAGGAAACATGATATTATTGCAATTCCTACAAGCATATGTTCCTCCTCATAATAATTTTCAGTAGCATCATGAATGAATTCAACAATATAACCAGCACCTAAAACATTCTTTTCATGATCTACAAGCATAGAAAATTTACTACTCTCCACATAAGCAAAATTCTTCTCATGAATAGTAGAGGGAGCAAACTCAACAAAAATAATTATCATGTGAGGCATAATCCAATTGAAAACTAAAATCATGAGGACAAGTTTCATGGTTATCATTATTCCTAATAGCATACAAGTCATCGCAATAATCATCATAGATAGCAACTTTGTTCTCATAATCAATTGGAACCTCTTCCGAAATAGTGGAATCATCACTAAATAAAGTTGAAACTCTTCCAAATCCACTTTCATGTTCATCAAAATAAGATTCAACATCCTCCAAAATAGTGGGATCACTACTTCCTAAAGTTGACACTCTTCCAAACCCACTTTCATCAATATAATCATCATAAATAGGAGGTATGCTTTCATCATAATAATTTTGCTCATCAAAACTTGGGGGACAAAAAATATCATCTTCATCAAACATAGCATCCCCAAGCTTGGGACAAACACTAATTTCAGCAAATATATTCTCAAATATTTCATCCTCATCAAACATAGCTTCCCCAAGCTTGGGCCCTTTCATATCATAAGCATAATCACTCTCATCATTAAAAATATGGATAGCACCAATAGTATAGCAATTATCATCATCACAATGAGTAGTAGGAGCAACATCATTTCAGAGGGATACCTTTCTACCTTTGTTGCTCCTTCTTTTCTTTTTCTTCTTCACATTATGTGTGGGTTCAACCTTCCTCTTTGAGCTCCTTCTTGATGAGATTGGTTGAATAGAAAGCTCCTCCTCGTTACCTGATTCATCATAAGAAATAATAGGAGGAGACTGGGAAGTCTCTTCCCTTTCATTAGTATTCTCTTCATCTTCTATTTGCTTCCTTTTCTTTAGGTAATTGGCGATATAAGGATTTTCAATGCAATTCACCGCACAAAACATATAAATATCCTCTAGAACAAATTCAAGAAATCTATCAAGATTAAATTTTGGAATACCCTCAGTTATACGTTTCATTTCTTCATACCCCAAAAGAAGACTAAGCTCTTTATGATGCCCAAGGGTAATCAAGTTATCACAATTTTTGGACACGATTCAATCATGAAACAGTTTGCATTGAAGATTTAAATGACCACGTTCATTGCAAAGTTCACAAGGGGCGCGATATTGAATCTTTTAGCACACTCATCAAGACTTTCTTGCAAACCTTTAGTTTTTAAATACTTATGCCTCTTGCAATATCTATTTTCTCTATTTGGTGTGTCCATGGAAACCCATTCTACTCCACAAAAATCAACATGCTTATAAGAGACATTTTCATCATAACTAGTGCAATCATCATTAGTACTATGGATATTCAAAGAGTTCATACTAACAACATTGCAATCATGCTCATCATTCAAAGATTTAGCACCAAGCATTTTAATGCATTCTTCTTCTAGCACTTGAGCACAATTTTCCTTTCCATCAAACTCACGAAAGATATTAAAAAGACGAAGCATATGAGATAAACTTAACTCCATTTTTTTTGTAGTTTTCTTTTATAAGCTAAACTAGTGATAAAACAAGAAACAAAAAGATTCGATTGCAAGATCTAAAGATATACCTTCAAGCACTCACCTCCCCCGCAACGGCGCCAGAAAAGAGCTTGATGTCTACTACACAACCTTCTTCTTGTAGACGTTGTTGGGCCTGCAAGTGCACAGGTTTGTAGGATAGTAGCAAATTTCCCTCAAGTGGATGACCAAAGGTTTATCAATCCGTGGGAGGCGTAGGATGAAGATGGTCTCTCTCAAGAAACCCTGCAACCAAATAAAAAAGAGTCTCTTGTGTCCCGAACACACCCAATACAATGGTAAATTGTATAGGTGCACTAGTTCGGCAAAGAGATGGTGATACAAGTGCAATATGGATGGTAGATATAGGTATTTGTAATCTGAAAATATAAAAACAGCAAGGTAACTAATGATAAAAGTGAGCAAAAACGGTATTGCAATGATAGGAAACAAGGCATAGGGTTCATACTTTCACTAGTGTAAGTTCGCTCAACAATAATAACATAGATAGATCATATAACAATCCCTCAACATGCAACAAAGAGTCACTCCAAAGCCAGAACAAACGAAGAGATTATGGTAGGGTACGAAACCACCTCAAAGTTATTCTTTCGGATTAATCTATTCAAGAGTTCGTAGTAGAATAACACCTTAAGACACAAATCCACCAAAACCCTAATGTCACCTAGATACTCCATTGTCACCTCAAGTATCCGTGGGCATGATTATACTGTATGCATCACACAATCTCAGATTCATCTATTCAACACAAAGTACTTCAAAGAGTGCCCCAAAGTTTCTACCGGAGAGTCAAGAAAACGTGTGCCAACCCCTATGCATAGGTTCATGGGCGGAACCCGCAAGTTGGTCACCAAAACATACATCAAGTGGCACGTGATATCACATTGTCACCACAGATAAACACGGCAAGACATACATCAACTGTTCTCAATCATTAAAGACTCAATCCGATAAGATAACTTCAAGAGGGAAACTCAATTCATCACAAGAGAGTATGGGGGGGGAGAAACATCATAAGATCCAACTATGATAGCAAAGCTCATGATACATCAAGATCGTGCCACGAGAGAGAATAGAGAGAGAGAGAGATCAAACACATAGCTACTGGTACATAACCTCAGCCCCGAGGGTGAACTACTCCCTCCTCGCCATGGATAGCGCCGGGATGATGAAGATGGCCACCGGTGATGGATTCCCCCTCCGGCAGGGTGCCAGGACGGGCTCCCGAGAGGTTTTTGGTGGCTACAGAGGCTTGTGGTGGCGGAACACCCGATCTATCTTCTGTTTCGATGTTTTTAGGGTACGTAGGCTTATATAGGCGAAAGAAGTCAGTCGGGGGAGCCTAGAGGGGCCCACGAGAGGGTAGGGCGCGCCCAGGGGGGTGGGCAGGCCCCCCTGTCTTGTGGCTCCCTCGATGCTCCCCTGGCTTGCACTCCAAGTCTCCTCGATCATAATCTTTCCAAAAATAACGTTGCTGAAGGTTTCATTCCGTTTGGACTCCGTTTGATATTCCTTTTCTTCGAAATACTGAAACAGGCAATAAAATAACAATATGGGCTGGGCCTCCGGTTAGTAGGTTAGTCCCAAAAAATGATATAAATGTGTAAAATAAAGCCCATAAACATCTAAAAGGGGTAATATAATAGCATGGAACAATCAAAAATTAGAGATGCATTGGAGACGTATCAACTGGGCGCGCCCCCTGCCTCGTGGGCCCACGGTGGCCCCCCTTGACTTATTCCTGCACCCACACACTCCATCTTGCTCCCAAAAAAATCCCCATCCATCTCAAGCACGAGTTCTAGCTCATTTTGCTGCGATTTTTGATCTCCTTGCTCAAAGCTCCATTCACAAAACTGCTTTGGGAGATTGTTCCTTGGAATGTGACTCCTCCAATGGTCCAATTAGTTTTTGTTCTAGTGCTTTATTCATTGCAAATTATTGCTGCCTAGGTGACCCTGTTTTTGAGCTTGCATGTCAAATTTATGAGGTCCCAACTAATTCTAATGCATGATATAGGCTCTAGGCATTTGTGGGAGTAGTTGATATCAATCTTGTTTAGTTTGATTCACTTTTATTTTGAGTTATTAAAAATTTCAGAAAATGATGAAGAGATTTTTGAGGGGCTCTTCTAGTCAAGGCTCCAAGGACAAACAAGCTAAGGAGAAATAAAAGGCCAAGTGTAATCTTCCTCGCGTAGAGGAAGTACGGCCGTGTGAGTGGCCTTATGATAACTTCTTGAGATGAAGACTTTTATTCTTTGGCTGATAATGCGAGACTCACCTACTTCCTCAACGACTGGATCAAACAATATCTCTTACTCACCAATACTTTCGTGCAAAACTTTTACTATTATCCTAAGAATTCACCTCCTTTAGTAGCTTTTCATTTATATGATGAGGCTAAGGAAATGTCATTACGTAATTTTTGCACTGTTTGTAGAATACCCTTCGAGGGCAGCTTAGATGAACCATGTCGTAAATATGTGGATGGTTTTATTGACACTATTACTGTAGGGGAATCAAGGAAGGTTTCCGATGCAAGAATAACTAGCATACATTTTCCTGTTTTACGCTACTTTGCCATATTTGCTAGTCGATGCTTAATTGGTCGCGGAAACTATGGAAACCTAAGTGTTCCTGATATCATTATTCTGTTCCATGCCTTATTTTGTGATACCTCTTTTAGTATGGGTGCCGTTATTGCTAAACGATTAAGCCTGAACCGTACAAAGGGCCTATCTTTGGAGGTATCTATGCTGCACGCCTTGCTAAACATTTCGAGATACCTATTAGTCATTATGAGAAAGAGGAGACACTTCTGCCTCTTACCTTTTTAGATTACAGGAGCATGGTAGCGCATGAGTTTATTGTTGACAATGATGATAAGATGCTTCTGTATAACCTGAGATTTAATAAGAAACACAATGAGATTATTACCCTGCATGTGCCTTCTTTGTTTGATTTAACTGCAGGCCATTACCTCGTCGTGCCGACGGCTGTGTACGTGCATTATGGACAGACATCAGCTCTAGAGCCTGAGCCGGAACCACCACTGGACCCTTATCGTCCATCATCTTATCAGTGGGATGCGGAAGCACGACAAAAAAAAAGACACATCCGTGACATTTTGGGCCGAATGAATTTTTTTCCTGTCATACATATGACACTTCTATGACGATAATTGTGACAAAACCCGGTATCAGCATAGATGTGGTGGGCTCCTACTTCTATGACAGAAAATGGGATTTTCGTCCTGGGCGGGCCGGAGACGCAGCTGCATGACATTCTTTGGGCCGTCCATGACGGAAAAAACCGTGGTAGAAGCGAGGGGGAGGAAAATTTTGGGGGGTTGCCAGTTACGGTGGGAGAGCGATGCGCGTTTCTCTCATACAGGTACGCGCGTGTGTGCGAGGCGTTGGCTCTAACTGTACCCGAGCGAGGCGTTGGGCTCTAACTGAACCCGAGCGATTGCACTGCAGGCTACACGTTACTGAACCCAAGCGATCGATCGATGGCTGTTAACTGAACCTGATGGAGCGATTCCTTCGCTACTGCTGCTAACTGAAGTCGATCGATGCTGCCTCTAGGATGAACAGTGAG
>NC_041393.1:391637875-391662308 GCF_002162155.2 Triticum dicoccoides | reverse complement strand
CATTTCGTCCGTTTTGTGGTACGCCACACCCCTCCCGATCAACAGGACCCCCGTTTCGACAGTAGCGCTCCAACACAAGTCCGTTTTCGTCCGTTTTGCGGTACGCCACACCCCTCCCTATCAACAGGACCCCTGTTTCGACCGTAGGAGGTCCGTTTCCTCCGTATTGCGGTACGCCAGGCCCCTGCCGATCAACAGGACCCCGTTTCGAACGTGGCCGGTCGAACACAAGGTCGTTTCCTCCGTTGTGCGGTACGCCAGGCCTCGTTTCGATCGCATGTTCTGTCCAAGCCCTCCCGATGAACATGAACACAACGACGACGCTATTTCTCCGTTCCGACCCAGCCATGTACGTATGCGCGATAGGCGTTAGAGACCCTGCACGTATGTACGTACGTGGCCGTATTTTCTTTCTTGCAACCTCGCCGCTGTACGTACGTGTACATGCTACATGCGCGCCTCTACTACGACACGTGCGCGCCTCTACATCCACCAGTATATATGTACGTACACGTTCGCGACCAGAATGACAACGCTACGTACGCTTTGACCAGGTGGGTCCCGACTATCAGGCACTTCCTTGCGTGCGAAGATGTAGCTGGTGGGTCCCAGCAGTCAGGGGGGCGAATCGTTTGTTTTTCGGACACACTTCCTTGCGTGCGAAGATGTAATTGGTGGGTCCCAGCAGACAGGGGGAACATTTTTTCGCTAAATACAGTGGCCTGTCCGGTGGGTCCCCGCTGTCAGGTGGAGGAATAATTATTTTGCGCGTAATAAGGAGGCACTTCCTTGTTGCGGTCGTGAACCCAGCTGTCAGCCTCTCCACGTACAGTCCACGTCCGATGGAAGCCATTCCTTGACCACGTTGACCATGTCGCGCCGATAGCACCACGGCGGTGGACGACGGCGATGCCTAGGAAGGGAATGACGTGGAGCCGGGGAAGACGCGGCAATGGATGCCCATGCGTAGAGGAGTATGAGGGTTCACTCGTTCGGCTGCGGTGTGAGGCTGCCGTCACCGCAGAATAACAGGGGGTGTGGGTGTGTAGAGGGATAGCCTGACCAGCGGTGGGAGTAGTAGGGGGCGGTGAGGCCTCCGCGGCATCACAGCCGGCCACGGGCGGCAGGAGCAGGCGACACGACCAGCGCTGCTTTGGGCGGCTGGAGCAAGAAGACCAGAGGTTGAAGAAGCACTACAGCCGTTGGATGGACATCGTACGGTCACTGGAGCTAGAATCGTTCATATATTGACTAAAGTTGACAAAGGCCTTCGTCCCAGTCAACTTTGTAGGCCCACAAGTCAGCCTCCCACCAAGGTTGGTCCCAGCTAGCAGGGGGGTATTCATTTTTTTGTGCGTAATAAGGAGGCACTTCCGGTGGGTCCGAGCTGACAGCGGGGGGGGGGGACGTCTTTTTCACGAAATACGGTGGCCCATCCTGTGGGTCAGCAGGGGAAACATTTTTTTCGCGAAATACTGGTGACCTATCCGATGGGTCCCAGCTGTCAGGTGGAGGAATAATTATTTTCCGCGTAATAAGGAGGCACTTCCTTGCGGTTACCGTGGACCCAGCTGTCAGCCTCTCCACGTACAGTACTCTTCCGATGGAAGTCGGTCGTTGACCACATTGACCACGCCGCGCCAAGAGCACCACGGCGGTGGACGACGGCGAGGCCTAGGAAGGGGATGACGGGGAGCCGGGGAAGACGCGGCAGTGGAAGCCCGCGCGGAGAGGAGTACGAGGTTCACTGGTTCGACTGTGGTGTGAGGCTGCCGTCGCCGCAGGGCCTCGCCAGCGGTGGGTATAGTAGGGGGCGGTGAGGCCTCCGCGGTAGCACAGCTGGCCATGGGAGGCAGGAGCATGCAGCATGACCGGCGCTGCTTTGGGCGGCTGGAGCAAGAACACCAGAGGTTGAAGAAGCACTACGGCCGTTGGATGGCCATCGTATGGTCACTGGAGCTAGAATCGTTCATATTGACTAAAGTTGACAAAGGCCCCCGTCCCAGTCAACTTAGTAGGCCCACAAGTTAGCCTCCCACCATGGTGGGTCCCAGCTAGCAGGGGGAGTATTCATTTTTTTGTGCATAATAAGGAGGCACTTCCGGTGGGTCCGAGCTGACAGCGCGGGGAACATTTTTTCGCTAAATACGCTAGCCCGTCCGGTGGGTCCCAGCAGTCAGGGGGGAAACGTTTTTTTCGTGAAATAAGGTGGCCCGTCTGGTGGGTCCCTGCTGTCAGGTGGAGGAATAATTATTTTGCGCGTAATAAGGAGGCACTTCCTTGCGGACGCCTGGACCCAACTATCAGCCTCTCCACGTACAATACTCTTCCGATGGAAGTCGGTTGTTGACCATGTTGACCACGCCACGCCGAGAGCACCAGGCGGGTGGTCTGAACGACGACGAGGCCTAGGAAGGGGACGACGCGGAGCCGGGGAAGACGCAGAAGTGGTAGCCCGTGTGGAAAGGAGTACGAGGGTTCACTGGTTCGGCTGCGGTGTGAGGCTGCCGTCGCCGCAGAATAATAGGGGGTGTGGGTGAGTAGAGGGATGGCCTGGCCAGTGGTGGGAGTAGTATCGGGCGGTGAGGCCTCAGCGCCATCACAGCCGGCCACGGGAGGCAGGAGCACGCGACACGACCGGCGCTGCTTTGGGCGGCTAGAGCAAGAAGACCAGAGGTTAAAGAAGCACTACAGTCGTTGGATGGGCATCGTACGATCACTGCAGCTAGAATCATTTATATTGACTAAGTTGACAAAGCCCTTGGTACGCGTCAACTTAGTAGGCCCACAGCTCGGATTTGGCAGAGAACATATAGCCTATTTGCGATTTGTAAGAATGTACAACCCATTTTTCAATTCTAATGGAATTTACTACAACCCATTTATGGGTTTGTTAAAAGTACAACCCAACTTCTAGGTAGGACAACGATTAATAATTTCAAACAACCGCTCAAAACAGAATTCAAAAAAAAATCCCACATTTTGATGGGATTCGAAATATTTTTATCCAAAATTTCTAGTCAGATTAAATATAATTTCAAAATAAAGTTGTATCACGTTAAAATCCAACGAAATATTGTGCGTGCAACAAGTAATGAAATTAAAATTTCCAAATTCCAAAAATAATATATTTTTCAAACTAATTACGTGTTTGGTGCATAGTAATTGCCCAGTTATTATAATTACATCCCATTTATTATTTCTTAAAGTCCATTTTCTTGTTAAGCCTAATGCATACCTCCTAGGAAACTTTGCAGCCCAATTGTGTACAACTGTCGGCCCAGTTGCATTGCTGATGTTGAAAAAAGAGGCCTGTGTAGTATAGTACAACCTAACATGGTTACTCAGCCCACATTCAGGGACGCCGGAAAGGCCCAAACAAGGCTTCTGTACAACTTTTTGAAGTCACTGAGCTCAATTAATAACTTAAGAAAAAAGTTAGATTACAGTTGAACCTAATTAAAAGCTGTCACGAGCAAATAAATAATTCAACGAGTCCCACTTGTGCGTGTGCATGCGTGTGTGCATGTGTGTGTGTGAGAGAGAGAGAGATAGAGAGAGAGACCCATCGGTCGATGCTCGTAAATACATCTTTCAGCCATATGCATTGCTGATCCTCAGTAAAAACTTATATAGTTGACACAATCATATAGAACATCATAGCACACTGAACTTGCATACAAAAATTTCACGCAGGCAGCACAATCAGGATGGAAGCAGTGGATCGCTACCGGAAGGGCTATGTTGAAACCAACGAAGTCGTACATAACGGTTCATCATCTTTATAAATGATGGGGAAATATCTTGAATGTTGTGCAAAGAAAACAGACAGACAACACAATAAGTTCTGCTAGCACATTAAGTTGACGTACAACCCTTTCTAAAAAAAGTTCAGGTACAAAATTAGAACATGTCACAATCAAATGTACTGGCATATTAGTGCTTCAGACCCATAGCTCGGATTTAACTAGTACTATCTGACAAGATTCAGTTGTTACCTCAAATTAGAGCACATCCAGGTAGCCAGCCCTGCCTCTTCTCCCAAAGAAGCAGTGGCCTCCGCCGAGCGATGGAGTAGGCCCTGTGCCATCCATCGTTCTGAGCAACACAGGGAAAGTCTGACGTTGACTCCTGTAATGGACGTCGTCGACGGACCCTGGCACCAGCGGGGGCGGCAGGACTTCGATTGATGGATTGACCACTTCTTCGACATGCACGAACACTCAATACATGTACATCCCTAACGTGGTCCGCGGCGGCCTTGGTGGCGATGAATAGTACAACCCCGGTTCCTGCACCGGTATCTCAACACCAATCACCTTCAGTATGGTGGACGGCTTCTTCATCCATGCCATAACCGTCAGAGCCCAGCTGTCTAGAGGAACAAACATACTTACAAGCTCACCTCCAAGGTCGTTGATAAGCTCGTTCATGGACTCGCCGTTCCAAGCACGTCGAGGCATGCCGTGGAAGGTAAGCTTTGTTAAAAACTCAAGCTCAGAGGGCACCGAGCCCCATCCTGGGTGCCACCGATCAAAGCTCACCAGCGCGCCATCGCGGAACAAACGCCGGGAAGATTCGAACACACAACTGCAGCCGAAAGTTGTTCGGAACCCGACAAAGAAATCAACCGGTGGTGGACAGACTTCAACGAGCAAGTCACTTATTTGTATGTCGTGCGCAATGCCAAGAGCTTTGACAAGGTCGTCCGGCGAGACGGGAGGCCAGTTGATGTTGATGGTTACCATCAGCACTTTGCCGGCAAACTGGTCGTCAAGCGCTGCCATGCCACTGTTGAGCGACAACACACAACAACCGATGGCAGGACGGACCTCAGGATCTCCGGTTCGAAGATCCGCGTTGACCGACGACATGATAGTGCGCTTGAGTACATGGAGTACAGGAGGGGGATTTGGGGGAACTAGAGTAGGAATCGAGATTCCAGAGGTGGGGGAGGGGCGAGAGACGGGGGATGAAAAGGTAGCATGAATTTCGAGCACACGCCAATATGCTCTCGGCGCGCAAGCGCACGAAAACACCGGTGGCGCCCACATGTCGGCCTAAGAGTCCTTATCCTTTCTTTTTTTGGAGAGCCTGGCCTTTTTTTCAGGATCTTTTGAGAGCCCGGCCCGAGAGTCATAATTGACCTGTTTGGCATTGCGTTACTACTCGGCCCATATTCAACCACACCTCACTGGCCCAAACAAGTGTACATCATCGAAAAGACAGTGAGCTCAAATTATATAACTTGAAAAAAAGGAGGTATACTCTGAACACTGGAGAATGGTGATGCCCTCATTTAGCCCACCAGTAGTTCGAGACAATAAACAGTTCGAAACAACGATATATACAACATTCAAACACTGACTAGTGACTACTACTGACATAAACAGCAAGACATGATAGTTCATAAGAAGTCTTGCTACACCACCAAAGCGTACCCATCTGCAGCGCTCAGACTCTCGTGATCCAGACGAGAATGACATTCTAAAAAGAAGCAACTATTACATAGAAAGAGTGACATAGACGAGGATGACCAAATGACAAGGAATATGCATAACAAAAGAAAGAACTGCCCATCCAGAACCAGCAGCAAAGACAACAAAGTCATTCGAAGAGATGATCCGACACCATCATAATTTGCAGCCCCGCTTCAGCGACTAGTGATCCGGAGACACCAATACTCCACCCTTTCGACGCAACAGCCCAATTACCTATCAACCTGAAGGCTTGAACCACATCACTGCCTGTCGTAATTGAGACATCCAAGGATCAAAGTTAATCTGGATGCCTTTGTCATTCTCACCTTCTTTTGGCTGCAGGCTGTATCGTTGACAATCAGGGGAGTATGCTCCCGAACTCCTAGGGCTCGCCGTGTAGACACAGTTTTTCATAGCAAACAGAGCCTCTCTGCCATCAAGGTCCTTGCCAACGGTGATCTGCTCGTTAATCAGATAATTGAGTCCGAGAAACAGAGAGTGTGAACCAAGGCTGTTTATCCGCCTCCAACTAAAAAATCCTAAAGGCCCCAACAAGCTGGTATCCTGCTCATAGACGTAACTATTGGAAATATGCCCTAGAGGCAATAATAAAAGATTATTATATTTCCTTGTTCATGATAATTGTCTTTATTCATGCTATAATTGTATTATCCGGAAATCGTAATACACGTGTGAATACATAGACCATAATATGTCCCTAGTAAGCCTCTAGTTTACTAGCTCGTTGATCAACAGATAGTCATGGTTTCCTGACTATGGACATTAGATGTCGTTGATAACGGGATCACATCATTAGGAGAATGATGTGATGGACAAGACCCAATCCTAAGCATAGCACAAGATCGTGTAGTTCGTTCGCTAGAGCTTTTCCAATGTCAAGTATCTTCTCCTTAGACCATGAGATCGTGTAACTCCCGGATACCGTAGGAGTGCTTTGGGTGTACCAAACGTCACAACGTAACTGGGTGACTATAAAGGTGCACTACAGGTATCTCCGAAAGTGTCTGTTGGGTTGACACGGATCGAGACTGGGATTTGTCACTCCGTATGACGGAGAGGTATCTCTGGGCCCACTCGGTAATGCATCATCATAATGAGCTCAAAGTGACCAAGTGTTTGGTCATGGGAACATGCATTACGGTATGAGTCAAGTGACTTGCCGGTAACGAGATTGAACGAGGTATTGGGATACCGACGATCAAATCTCGGGCAAGTAACGTACCGATTGACAAAGGGAATTATATACGGGGTTGCTTAAATCCTCGACATCGTGGTTCATATGAGATCATCGTGGAACATGTGGGAGCCAACATGGGTATCCAGATCCCTCTGTTGGTTATTGGCCGGAGAGCTCTCTCGGTCATGTCTGCATGATTCCCGAACCCGTAGGGTCATTCGGTGACACTAGGGTTATTAGGAAGACTTGTATGTGATTACCGAATGTTGTTCGGAGTCCCGGATGAGATCCCGGACGTCACGAGGACTTCCGGAATGATCCGGAGGTGAAGATTTATATATGGGAAGTCGTCATACGGTCACCGGAAAGTTTCGGGGGCATATCGATATTGTACCGGGGCCACCGGAGGGGTTCCGGGGGTCCACCGGGAGGGGCCACCTCTCTCAGAGGGCCTCATGGGATGTAGTGGGCAGGGGAACCAGCCCCTGGAGGGATGGGCGCCCCCCCTTGGGCCCATGCGCCTAGGGTTGGGGGGGAAACCCTAGTGGGGGTGCCCCCCTTGCTTGGGGGGCAAGCCCCCTCCCTTGGCCGCCGCCCCCCCCCTCTAGATCTCATCTAGAGGGGGCTGGCCCCCTTCCCCCTTCCCCTATAAATAGAGGGGTGAGGGGAGGGCTTCAAACAACATCCAAGGCGCAGCCCCTCCCCTCCCCAAAACCTCTCCTCCTCCCTTAAGAGCTTGGGGAAGCGCTGCCGGAGTACTGCCTCTCCACCACCACCACGCCGTCGTGCTGCTGCTGGAGCCTTCTTCCTCAACCTCTCGTTCCCCCTTGCTGGATCAAGAAGGAGGAGACGTCATCCGCTCCATACGTGTGTTGAACGCGGAGGTGCCGTCCGTTTGGCACTTGATCACGGCGAGTACGACTCCATCATCCCCGTTCTCTTGAACGCTTCCGCTCGCGATCTACAAGGGTATGTAGATGCACTCCGATCACTCGTTTCTTAGATGAACTCATAGATGGATCTTGGTGAAACCGTAGGAAAAATTTTATTTTCTGCAACGTTCCCCAACAGTGGCATCATGAGCTAGGTCTATGCGTAGTTCTCTAATGCACGAGTAGAACACAATTTTGTTGTGGGCGTAGATGTTGTCAACTTTCTTGCCTCTACTAGTCTTATTTTGCTTCAGCGGTATTGTGGGATGAAGCGGCCCGGACTGACCTTAGACGTAGGCTTACGTGAGACAGGTTCCACCGACTGACATGCACTAGTTGCATAAGGTGGCTAGCGGGTGTCTGTCTCTCCCACTTTACTTGGAGCGGATTCGATGAAAAGGATCCTTATGAAGGGTAAATGGAAGTTGACAAATCATGTTGTGGCTTTTTCGTAGGTAAGAAAACGTTCTTGCTAGAACCCTATTGCGGCCACGTAAAAGATGCAACAACAATTAGAGGACGTCTAACTTGTTTTTGCAGCAATTGCCTTGTGATGTGATATGGCCAAAAGTTGTGATGAATGATGAATGATATATTGTGATGTATGAGATCATGTTCTTGTAATAGGAATCATGACTTGCATGTCAATGAGTATGACAACCGGCAGGAGCCATATGAGTTGTCTTAATTATTGTATGACCTGCGTGTCAATGATTTAACGCCATGTAATTACTTTACTTTATTGCTAAACCATTAGCCATAGTAGTAGAAGTAATAGTTGGCGAGCAACTTCATGGAGACACGATGATGGAGATCATGATGATGGAGATCATGGTGTCATGCCGGTGACGAAGATGATCATGGAGCCCTGAAGATGGAGATCAAAGGAGCTATATGATATTGGCCATATCATGTCACTACTATATAATTGCATGTGATGTTTATTATGTTTGTGCATCTTGTTTACTTAGAACGATGGTAGTAAATAAGATGATCCCTTATAACAATTTCAAGAAAGTGTTCTCCCCTAACTGTGCGCCGTTGCTAAAGTTCATCGTTTTGAAGCACCACGTGATGATCGGGTGTGATAGATTCTTACGTTCACATACAACGGGTGTAAGATAGTTTTACACATGCAAAAACACTTAGGGTTAACTTGACGAGCCTAGCATGTACAGACATGGCCTCGGAACACAGAGACCGAAAGGTCGAACATGAGTCATATGGAAGATACGATCAACATGGAGATGTTCACTGATGATGATTAGTCCGTCTCACGTGATGATCGGACACGGCCTAGTCGACTCGGATCGTGTAACACTTAGATGACTAGAGGGATGTCTAATATGAGTGGGAGTTCACTAAAATAATTTGATTAGATGAACTTAATTATCATGAACTTAGTCTAAAACCTTTGCAAATATGTCTTGTAGATCAAATGGCCAACGCTCATGTCAACATGAACTTCAACGCGTTCCTAGAGAAAACCAAGCTGAAAGATGATGGCAGCAACTATACGGACTGGGTCCGGAACCTGATCATCCTCATAGCTGCCAAGAAAGCATATGTCCTAGATGGACCGCTAGGTGAAGCACCCATCCCAGAGAACCAAGACGTTATGAATGCTTGGCAGTCACGTGCTGATGATTACTCCCTCGTTCAGTGCGGCATGCTTTACAGCCTAGAATCGGGGCTCCAAAAGCGTTTTGAGCAACACGGAGCATATGAGATGTTTGAGGAGCTAAAAATGGTTTTCCAAGATCATGCCCGGGTCGAGAGATATGAAGTCTCCGACAAGTTCTATAGTTGTAAGATGGAGGAAAATAGTTCTGTCAGTGAGCACATACTCAAAATGTCTGGGTTGCACAACCGCTTGTCCCAGCTGGACATTAACCTCCCGGACGAGGCAGTCATTGACAGAATCCTTCAGTCGCTCCCACCAAGCTACAAGAGCTTTGTGATGAACTACAATATGCAGGGGATGGTGAAAACTATTCCTGAAGTATTTTCAATGCTGAAGTCGGCAGAGGTAGAAATCAAGAAAGAACATCAAGTGTTGATGGTCAATAAAACCACCAAGTTCAAGAAGGGCAAGGGTAAGAAGAACTTCAAGAAGGACGGCAAGGATGTTGCCGCACCCGGTAAGCCAGTTGCCGGGAAGAAGTCAAAGAATGGACCCAAGCCTGAGACTGAGTGCTTTTATTGCAAGGGGAAGGGTCACTGGAAGCGGAACTGCCCCAAATACTTAGCGGACAAGAAGGCTGGAAACACTAAAGGTATATTTGATATACATGTAATTGATGTGTACCTTACCAGTACTCGTAGTAACTCCTGGGTATTTGATACCGATGCCGTTGCTCATATTTGTAACTCACAGCAGGAGCTGCAGAATAAGCGAAGACTGGCGAAGGACGAGGTGACGATGCGCGTCGGGAATGGTTCCAAGGTCGATGTGATCGCCGTCGGCATGCTACCTCTACATTTACCTACGGGATTAGTTTTAAACCTCAATAATTGTTATTTAGTGCCAAGTTTGAGCATGAACATTGTATCTGGATCTCGTCTGATACGAGATGGCTACTCATTTAAATCCGAGAATAATGGTTGTTCTATTTATATGAGAGATATGTTTTATGGTCATGCCCCAATGGTCAATGGTTTATTCTTAATGAATCTCGAACGTAATGTTACACATATTCATAGTGTGAATACCAAAATATGTAAAGTTGATAACGATAGTCCCACATACTTGTGGCACTGCTGCCTTGGTCACATTGGTGTCAAGCGCATGAAGAAGCTCCATGCTGATGGACTTTTAGAGTCTCTCGATTATGAATCATTTGACACATGCGAGCCATGCCTCATGGGAGAAATGACCAAGACTCCGTTCTCCGGAACAATGGAGCGAGCAACCAACTTATTGGAAATCATACATACCGATGTGTGCGGTCCAATGAGCGTGGAGGCTCGCGGAGGATATCGTTACGTTCTCACTCTCACTGATGACTTGAATTGATATGGGTATGTCTACTTAATGAAACACAAGTCTGAGACCTTTGAAAAGTTCAAGGAATTTCAAAATGAGGTAGAGAATCAACGTGACCGAAAGATAAAGTTCCTACGATCAGATCGTGGAGGAGAATATTTAAGTCACGAATTTGGTACGCACTTAAGGAAATGTGGAATCGTTTCACAACTCACGCCGCCTGGAACATCTCAGCGTAACGGTGTGTCCGAACATTGTAATCGCACTCTATTGGATATGGTGCGGTTTATGATGTCTCTTACCGATTTACCGCTATCATTTTTGGGATACGCTCTAGAGACAGCTACATTCACTTTAAATAGGGCTCCGCCTAAATCCGTTGAGACGACACCGTATGAATTATGGTTTGGGAAGAAACCTAAGCTGTCGTTTCTAAAAGTTTGGGGATGCGATGCTTATGTCAAGAAACTTCAACCTGAAAAGCTCGAACCCAAGTCGGAAAAATGCGTCTTCATAGGATACCCTAAGGAAACCATTGGGTATACCTTCTACTTAAGATCCAAGGGCAAGATCTTTGTTGCCAAGAACGGATCCTTTCTGGGAAAAGAGTTTCTCTCGAAAGAAGTAAGTGGGAGGAAAGTAGAACTCGATGAAGTACTACCTCTTGAACCGGAAAGTAGTGCAGCTCAGGAAAATGTTCCTATGGTGCCTACACCGACTGGAGAGGAAATTAATGATGATGATCAAGGTACTTCGGATCAAGTTGCTACTGAACTTCGTAGGTCCACAAGGACACGTTCAACACCAGAGTGGTATGGCAACCCTGTCCTGGAAATAATGTTGTTAGACAACGGTGAACCTTCGAACTATGAAGAAGCAATGGCGGGCCTAGATTCCAACAAATGGCTTGAAGCCATGCAATCCGAGATAGAATCCATGTATGAAAACAAAGTATGGACTTTGATAGACTTGCCCGATGATCGGCGAGCGATAGAAAACAAATGGATCTTTAAGAAGAAGACGGACGCGGATGGTAATGTTACCATCTATAAAGTTCGACTTGTCGCTAAGGGTTATCGACAAGTTCAAGGGGTTGACTACGATGAGACATTCTCTCCCGTAGCGAAGCTGAAGTCCGTCCGAATCATGTTAGCAATTGCCGCGTACTATGATTATGAGATATGGCAGATGGACGTCAAAACAGCATTCCTTAACGGACATCTTAAGGAAAAACTGTATATGATGCAGCCGGATGGTTTTGTCGATCCTAAGAATGCTAACAAAGTATGCAAGCTCCAGCGATCCATTTATGGGCTGGTGCAAGCATCTCGGACTTGGAATATTCGCTTTGATGAGATGATCAAAGCGTTTGGGTTTATGCAGACTTATGGAGAAGCATGCGTTTACAAGAAAGTGAGTGGGAGCTCTGTAGCATTTCTCATATTATATGTAGATGACATACTCTTGATGGGAAATGATATAGAACTTTTGGACAGCATTAAGGCCTACTTGAATAAGTGTTTTTCAATGAAGGACCTTGGAGAAGCTGCTTACATATTAGGCATCAAGATCTATAGGGATAGATCGAGACGCCTCATAGGTCTTTCACAAAGCACATACCTTGATAAGATTTTGAAGAAGTTCAAAATGGACCAGTCAAAGAAAGGGTTCTTGCCTGTATTGCAAGGTGTGAGATTGAGCTCGGCTCAATGCCCGACCAGGGCAAAAGATAAAGAAGAGATGAGTGCCATCCCCTATGCTTCAGCCATAGGATATATTATGTATGCCATGCTGTGTACCAGACCTGATGTAAACCTTGCCGTAAGTTTGGTAGGAAGATACCAAAGTAATCCTGGCAAGGAACACTGGACAGCGGTCAAGAATATCCTGAAGTACCTGAAAAGGACAAAGGACATGTTTCTCGTTTATGGAGGTGACGAAGAGCTCGTCGTAAAGGGTTACGTCGATGCTAGCTTCGACACAGATCTGGATGACTCTAAGTCACAAACCGTATACGTGTATATGTTGAATGGTGGAGCAGTAAGCTGGTGCAGCTGCAAGCAGAGCATCGTGGCGGGATCTACATGTGAAGCGGAGTACATGGCAGCCTCGGAGGCAGCGCATGAAGCAATTTGGGTGAAGGAGTTCATCACCGACCTAGGAGTCATACCCAATGCGTCGGGGACAATCAAACTCTTCTGTGACAACACTGGAGCTATTGCCCTTGCCAAGGAGCCCAGGTTTCACAAGAAGACCAGGCACATCAAGCGTCGTTTCAACTCCATCCGTGAAGATGTTCAAGATGGAGACATAGATATTTGCAAAGTACATACGGATTGAATGTCGTAGATCCGTTGACTAAACCTCTTTCGCGAGCAAAACATGATCAACACCAGAACTCTATGGGTGTTCGATTCATCACAATGTAACTAGATTATTGACTCTAGTGCAAGTGGGAGACTGTTGGAAATATGCCCTAGAGGCAATAATAAAAGATTATTATATTTCCTTGTTCATGATAATTGTCTTTATTCATGCTATAATTGTATTATCCGGAAATCGTAATACACGTGTGAATACATAGACCATAATATGTCCCTAGTAAGCCTCTAGTTGACTAGCTCGTTGATCAACAGATAGTCATGGTTTCCTGACTATGGACATTAGATGTCGTTGATAACGGGATCACATCATTAGGAGAATGATGTGATGGACAAGACCCAATCCTAAGCATAGCACAAGATCGTGTAGTTCGTTTGCTAGAGCTTTTCCAATGTCAAGTATCTTTTCCTTAGACCATGAGATCGTGTAACTCCCGGATACCGTAGGAGTGCTTTGGGTGTACCAAACGTCACAACGTAACTAGGTGACTATAAAGGTGCACTACAGGTATCTCCGAAAGTGTCTGTTGGGTTGACATGGATCGAGACTGGGATTTGTCACCCCGTATGACGGAGAGGTATCTTTGGGCCCACTTGGTAATGCATCATCATAATGAGCTCAAAGTGACCAAGTGTTTGGTCATAGGAACATGCATTACGGTACGAGTCAAGTGACTTGCCAGTAACGATATTGAACGAGGTATTGACATACCGACGATCGAATCTCGGGCAAGTAACGTACCGATTGACAAAGGGAATTGTATACGGGGTTGCTTAAATCCTCGACGTCGTGGTTCATCCGATGGGTATCCAGATCCCGTTGTTGGTTATTGGCCGGAGAGCTGTCTCGGTCATGTCTGCATGATTCCTGAACCCGTACGGTCTACACACTTAAGGTTCGGTGACACTAGGGTTATTAGGAAGACTTGTATGTGATTACCGAATGTTGTTCGGAGTCCCGGATGAGATCTCGGATGTCACGAGGAGTTCCGAAATGATCCGGAGGTGAAGATTTACATATGGGAAGTCGTGATACGGTCACCGGAAAGTTTTGGGGGCATATCGGTATTGTACCGGGGCCACCGGAGGGGTTCTGGGGGTCCACCGGGAGGGGCCACCTCTCTCGGAGGGCCTCATGGGCTGTAGTGGGCAGGGGAACCAGCCCCTGGAGGGCTGGGCGCCCCCCTTGGGCCCATGCGCCTAGGGTTGGGGGGAAACCCTAGTGGGGGCGCCCCCCTTGCTTGGGGGGCAAGCCCCCTCCCTTGGCCGCCGCCCCCCCTCTAGATCTCATCTAGAGGGGGGGCCCCCCTTCCCCCTTCCCCTATAAATAGAGGGGCGAGGGGAGGGCTGCAAACAACATCCAAGGCGCAGCCCCTCCCCTCTCCAACACCTCTCCTCCTCCGTTAAGAGCTTCGCGAAGCCCTGCCGGAGTACTGCCTCTCCACCACCACCACGCTGTCGTGCTGCTGCTGGAGCCTTCTTCCTCAACCTCTCCTTCCCCCTTGCTGGATCAAGAAGGAGGAGACGTCATCCGCTCTGTACGTGTGTTGAACGCGGAGGTGCTGTCCGTTCGGCACTTGGTCATCGGTGATTTGGATCACGACGAGTACAACTCCATCATCCCCGTTCTCTTGAACGCTTCCGCTCGCGATCTACAAGTGTATGTAGATGCACTCCTATCACTCGTTGCTTAGATGAACTCATAGATGGATCTTGGTGAAACCGTAGGAAATTTTTTATTTTCTGCAACGTTCCCCAACAGTAACAGCCACTGTCCGGATACTCACGTATTACACGGTGCTTGTATACAGTGGGTTTTTTGCAATATAACTTTTCCGGCTCATGTGTCCAAATGATCATCAGTCTTTTGTCATCGTCTAATCGAGCGAGGAACCAGTTGTGCTTCCCTGTTTTTGGCAAAGGTGGTGTAATTACAAAGGGCAGTAACTGTAGGGACACTACATCATATCAAAAAGGACAGGCATTGTTACTGTAAGATCAATATTGTTCAGATTATGAGTAGGATAATGCAAGAAACAGCATTGATATGTCCCTGTTGGAACTGGGAGGAAAATACAAGGAAATGTATACTGGGTTCGAAAATATAGAAGTGCCATGCATGGTTATGCTCATGTTATCTCGCAATCGATTCTTCACAGGAAACTACCATGTCATGCATGTTATGTAATCATGTTCTGTCCTCACAAACAAATTCTTCAAGGTAACTAACAGACCATGCATTATTATATACTCGTGTTCTGTGGGCAAATTTTTTGTGAGGATATTATTCTAGTCATTGATTGCTGAAGGGCGAATATAGGTATGTACACATGGTAAGCATTGCAGGATTTCACTACTTCCAAATATAGAGTTCTCCACATGCACATTTACTTCCCTAATGTATGGTTAGATGAAACCAAAAGTGTGGTGCATGTTTCTACATCATGAAAATGAGGAAACTAACATGGCCAGTGATACACACTCATATTTAGTAGTAGTATATAGATTACTGTAAAATAAGGATAATATCCATATATTCCTAACCGTTTGATTAGCCAGGGTACAAATTGGCTGTAATGACATGGTCACAATCGCATGAATTAACTCATTCCAAATATAGCTGATTTACGGCGTCTCTAATATATTGCCATAGTTCTACTCAAATTCTGCTCAAACAGGGATATGCCAATCATCAAAAAAAGTTCAAACAGTGTCATGGCGTCATCATTAACATGAGATGGAAACAACTTACATGCGCCGTCCCAGCAATACATGGTGCCATCTGCTTTGTCGATCGCGTAGATGATGCCATTGTGTTCAATAGCATCACAGAATTGTGTATCAGCATTGACGATGATCCACTGTGAGCCAAGTTGTCTCCATCTAAAAAAGGCACCGACGTAAAGATAGGCGAGTCCGCGGTCGAACAAGGCAATTAGCTTGAAGTCTGCGTAATTCGCATGTCGTGTGGGTACTTGGCAGATTACAATCTTCTGCAAAACAAGGTCCGTCCAACTGACGTAGTAATCTAGATGACTTGGACCGCGATGGTAATACTCTATATAATACAACGGAGGAAGGATAATCTCATGGGAGGTCTGGAAGTTCACGAGCACCAACTTTTTACCGTCTTCTCTGAAGGCAGCCATCCAGTGGGAGTTCATGCCGACCCAGTACATACCTGCCAAGAAGTTTCGGGCGATGGTGATCGGATCGATGTCGAGGGAAATGATGTATGGCAACACACTACATACCTGCAAAGAAGTTTCGGCTAATGGAGATCGGATTGAAGTCGAGGGGCATCATGCACGCCTCCGTATCATGGTGAGCCAATCTCGCAAGACCAGATAGCAGCAAGCAGGGTGTCTTGAAAAGCTTAGGCCTCGCTTCGATGATGGCCGTGTGCATGTCCCTCGAGCATGCAGCCAGTCGCAGGGCGGTCAACATATCCATACACGAACAACAGAGATCGAGGATTTCACTGGGGAGATTGCTCCAATTGCGGCTCATATGGATGCTGCGCGGTTCGCATTCGGCCATGTTGGAGTTTGGAAGGGGGCTAGATTTACGGGGGAGAAGGATGTCGGTGCTGGAGCGGTTAGCGAGGGAATAGTGGTACTGGAGGAGGCGAGTGAGGCGACGGTACACGGGGGCATAGTGAGATGGAGACGGATATGGAGATGGATAAGGAGATGGAGATGGAGTGGTGCTATGGGAGCAGAGAGGGAGATGAGGTGAGGCGCCAATGTGCTGTGCAGCGGCGGTGACAGACTGCACAGTGCACAGGGTGAGGCTGACTTTGGTAACCCGAACACGCCGCCTCGCCTGGACTAGTGTCAGGCGCAGGGTGTTGTTACTTCACTGTGAGGACCGGATGAATAGTATTTTCACCATCAAGTGTACCATAGTTGTACTACTACTACTACTACTAGTAGGAACATGAGTACTCTAGTATTGTATAGCGGAAATAGGTCTCCCGTGCTAGCATGCCTGTTCACTTCATTGTTCAGGTATCATCCATATTGCGAGCAGAACCAAATTCTCGTGCATGCCCAATCAACGCCCTGCCGCGATGCATGCAGTGGTCGTTCTGGTGCATCAAGGACGGCATGCATATCATTCCACACTTGAGAAGAGGAAAAATGGAAAGGTAGAACGTGACAGCAGAGGAAGAGAACGATGGCTAACCAGGTTGGGAGGGGATCGAGCAGGAAGTTAATGCTCCACGCCTAAAGGTTTTGGGAAAACCTGATTTTCATAACGTGACTTATACTCACCTAAACGGAGGGAGTATTCCTTAACCAGAGAATGTTGTGTCTCCCACTCACAGGCTCAAAAAAAAGCTACCACACATTTTTTATCTATTTTCATAGGTCCCACGTATCAGGAAGGATGGGCACGTACACGAATAGGTACGACTCCTCAGTCTACCCGCATAGCCTTTTCATTTAGTCTACCTAGCCGTCTAATCAACTGACTGCACGCCACTTCTCCCATTTACTTCTCCATCGGGAATCGATTCACCTCGGCTTCTTCACCTCCCCTTCGTCTTCATTTGCATCCAAACCCCACTGCGTTCACATTGTTTTAACCTCTTTAAATAATCATCTACTACTTCAGTTAGACTAGCCATCTAATCCTAATTCTCCAAACCATAGCCCTCCGTTCCAGCGGTTCCAAATGGCGAAAGAGATCGAGATGCAGGTTTTTAGCGTCCAACATGTCCTCGTCGAAGGCTCGATGCGCATCATTGCCACCGTCACCGTCCACCCAAGGGTTGTTCAGCAGTGGATCAACAATGTGTCCAACTCCCTCAAAAAGGTAGAGACGAGGGTCATCTGTTTCGACGCAGAGTACACGGAGTGTGCCCCTGGGAAGATCCAGCGCGCTGCCGTCCTTCAGCTGTGCCTCGAAGATGATGTTTTGGTGTACCACATCATACACTCGCCCTCCATACCAGGTGAGATTCAGGATTTCTTGTCTTGGGAGGACGTATACTTCTGTGGGGCAGCCATCGAAGGGGACAAACAGAAGCTGGAGCCGTACAACCTTGATTTGAAAAGCATCGCTGACCTATAAACCAGAATCAAAATTCCTGTAGAAGATTGTGCTAAACAGACACCATCCCTATTCGATGTAGCAAATTTTGTGCTCGGTACAAATCTTTAAAAGGGTGACAAGACGGTGGCATTAAGGTCGTCTGGATGGGAGAATTATCCCTTGACGTACGAGCGGATAAAATATGCTGCCCTCGATGCCCGTGTGAGTTTCGAGATAGCTGCAAGGTCCAAAGAGCTTGTTGCGAAGCCGTCTCCCACAGAGAATGAGAACAAGAAGAAGAAGAAGAAGAAGAAGAAGAAGAAGAAGAAGAAAACGCTGCACCAGCAGGAGGGCATTATGGATGGATGAACTATTTCCTCTCTTGTAAAAAAAATTGTTCCCTCTCGGTGTATATTGATATAGATGGACTATTTCGATGGTGTGCATGTCTTTGGAACAGAGTAGTAGCGTGGGTCCGCTTGACTATAAGGAACTATTTATCCACATATATAGCTTTCTCTGCTACTCCTTCCAGTGATCGGTATATAGTGCATGTGTCCGTAGACATGACAGCTTGTCCATGGAAGTTCAACTACGGCGACCATCATGTTTCATCTCACGATTCCCACGACGCCTCTCCAACCCACGGCACCATGCCCCCCCACGTGTGCCTCACCCCTCTCGGCCGCACCGCCCCTCTGCCTTTGTGTGCATGACATGTGTGCCACCTAAAATGCGGCGAGCATCAAGTTTCTACCAGAGCCACCCGCGATTCCCACGACGCCGCTCGAATCCATGAAACCACACGTCCCTCGACCTGTGGCTCACCCCTCTTGGCCCCACTTCCCCTCTGCCTTCGGGAGCATTACATGTGGACCAGTCACCTATCGGGTCCACATGTTATTGACTCAAAGGTAGGTGTAGTAAGGCGCTGAAGCTCAGTCCCGACGGCCCTGAGAGGGAAATGTAACTCCTGCGCCAGGGCTTGTGGTGCTCCCGCAGCATGAACTCGTGCCAAACTCGAGATTTGTTTCTTTACTATACATGCACGCAACGATTTAATGGACATTGTAATCTCAACATGTGATGGGGAGCTCTAAATTTGAATTTGAAACTTATAAAACGAACAAATAAACTCGGAGAGAGGGAGTATATCGTAGGATGTGTCCCATACAAAATAAGTCCCCTGGTTTGTCACCATGAAGATGCGGTTAGAAAGGAGCATAGCGCCTTCCTACTCGTACGGCAACAAATCAGCCGCAGACAGCATGGTCCGCCTTTGACCGCCATGTGCAAAGTTCGTGCTATCTTTTATTCAATCTCACCGTGGTTCCATTGTACCAATTCATGCGGTGGCCCGTTGCATGGCTGATCCCAATGTTGGACAAAGGTTCTACGGGAACGGTGTCACCGTAGTAAATGTTGTGAAAATTGATGTTGGTACCCTCCCGTACATATGCAAGCCAATCTCCACTCGCACCGAGCCTAGCCTGTGAAACAGTGGGCAGGGGGAGAATTAGGAAATGGACACGGAAGTAGTCTTTAGAATGCATTTACTACGTGATCAAACTCATCTTACCTGCTCATCGGAGGAAATCCGAGTGCCCCTCGACATTGGCATCTCATGGGGCGTCAACTTGCAACTACAGCCACGCCGCGCTGGAGAGACCCCCAAGGAAACATCCTCGTGCGTTCCACGGAACATCAAGATGCATTTGTATGAGTAGTTTGTCTTGTGAGAGAAAAGGATGAACGAGGGAAGGCCTCTAGAGATAGAGATGGACACTACTACTACCAATGTGCTGGCTCGTGCGTTGCAATGGATCCAAACTAGTAGAATAATACTTGTTCATGTGCTTGAAATATAAACACTCTAGTTTTGATATACATGTGTCAGCAGACACGACAGCTTGTCCATGGAAGTTGAACCACGGCGACCATCACCTTTCTTGTTTCTACCACTGCCACATCCACATGCGATTCCCACGACGCCGCTCCAACCCACGGCACGACGTCCCCCGACGTGGACATGGATCCTCTGACATGGCTATCACTGCCTTGCCCTGCCTTTCCTTCGCTGACAGGTGGGACCCATGCTTATGGGTCCCACATGTCAGTGACAGAATGGTAGGATTGTTCGTGCCCCTCATCCCTCTCGGCCCCACCGCTCCTCTGCCTTTGTGTGCATGACATGTGGGCCAGCTGAACTGCGGCGACCATCAACTTTCTACCACAGACACACCCGATTGGACGCGGTTTGCCTGCTCCGCTGCTATGCTCCGATCCTTACTCCCGCACCATCGAATTTTCATCCAGCGGCTGTGACACATTTCATCCCGGGCATCAATCCTCAGCTGGAGTACTTATGTACTACAGGTAGTACCCGCCGGTGTGGCCATCTACACCTCGTAACGCCCCAACGCCCAGCTGTGGTACCCTCGCCACGACCACGCCACCACCGGCCTGTTCATCTCGAACGAGTGAGTCACGAACCACGCCACCACCATGAGAATGACACGTGGGCCAGCCGCATTTAAGGCCCACATGTCATTGACTCATAGGTCGGGCACTAAGCCACTGAAGTTTGGTCCTGTGGGCCCCGAGATGAAAATGTAACTCCTGCGGCAGGCCTTGTGGTGCTCCCGCAGTACGAGCTCGTGCCAAAACTGGAATTTGTTTCTTACTACTACTAGTACTTGTAGGAAGGTACACGTGCATTGCACGCATGAGATTCTGGTGGTTTGTGCATTATGCTTCTACATGTGGAGTTTTCTGGATTCTAACATGTGGCAAAATTTGGTGGAATCTAAGGTTAGGCAAGTTTGATTAACTTAGGTGAGTGTTTGGTTCAAGCCACACCTTAGGCAAGCCACACTGGCCCCACATGACATACACACAAAAAATGTGGCAAGATTCCCTTAGGCTTGCCAACTTGTGGCAAAATTTGGTGGAATGTAAGGTTAGGCAAGTTTGATTAACTTAGGTGAGTGTTTGGTTCAAGCCTCACCTTAGGCAAGCCACACTGGCCCCACATGACATACACACAAAAAAATGTGGCAAGATTCCCTCAGGCTTGCCAACTTGTGGCTCTCATTTTGAAGAACTTATTAATAACTTTGCCTGAGCTTAGTTGTGGCAAAGTTAGTCATGAATTAAGTTCAACCATGGAGTCTTCTAGATTATACATGTGGCAGAATCTGGTGGATGATATCCAATGGCCAGTAGTGCTCGGATTTGCCATCTTTGTACCGTCGGATTGGCTTCATCCAACGACCAACTTTCAAAGTTTTTCACACACTATATAGGGGGTATAGATATAGATGTGCCGGTCCGTTGTAATGGATCCAAAGTATATCTATTTAGTGGAGTGCACTCTAAACACATTATCTATTTATTTTTCTCTAACCTTCCGTAGCCATGCAACCAAGCCACATAAGCTTCATGGGTGCCCCCCACATCATATTATTCATACTACGTTGATTGAAAAAAAGATAAATCACCCAAAACAAGATCTTCCCGTTTTTTGTTCCTGTGATGTTGTGCCGTGCACGTATCTACTAGTTGTATAGTGGTAGTACTAGTAATATAATAGTATTAGGAGTACAAACTTGGTAGGAGTGGTACTAATACGGAATGCTCCTACTCTATCAACGAGCCCCGTCTGACACAAAATTTCTCGGCTTCCGTGCTACAGCTAGATCTTCCCCTTGTTTCTGTTTTCCAATCCGGCGGCGGGCCGGGTGTCAGTTTGCTCAACGGGCGGTCCCACATGAAAGTGAAAATGCTAGGCTGTAGGCAACACGCCTTCCCTAAGCTATGTGTCGTGCCGGACGGGCCATGTTGTACTCCCGATTCCCGGGCGTGTGGGGGTGCGACGCGAACGTGGCAGGCCTTTTCCTTTTACTAGCAATGTGCCCGTGCGTTGCGACAGATCCAAAGTAGTAGAATACTAGTATTTGTTCACAAACTTGAAAGAAATCACTATTGTTTTGATATACTCCTAATATATTACTCCCTCCTTACCTAAATATTTGTCTTTTTTGAGATTTCAAATGGACTATTACATACGGATTATATAGACATACTCTAGTGTTTCTAGCAAGATGCCCGCACGTTGCACGAAGTTGATGGAAAAGGTAAGCACAACTTATAAATTGATGGATGGAGTACTAGTTACAGTGATGCATATAATTAAGCAAAGGGATCGCACATGTCGGTATTGACTGGAACGAGAATGCAATAGCACAATAAGAATTAAGGCCACGATGATGCGATCGCAGTGGTGGTTACAGAAGGCAAGAAGAAAGATGGATCCACGAACGTACGACCTCCTCATCCTCAACTTAGTGCGTCGGGCCACCGTCCGGCGGCTAAGGAGTGGCGGCTTTTGTGGCGAGGTCGAGGTGCTTCTCAACAAAGGCATCCAAGGCTTCCAACCGGTTGAGGAAGGCCAACGTCGTAGCGTCCTCACTGGCCTTGTAGATACCTATGTACATGATTTGCTCGTACGCGTGGATGTGTAGGTTGACGAATTCTTGTAGGGCGAGGCGCCTCGCGGCGAGCGCGACCTGCAGGTGGACATTCTTCATGGCGTCGGCGGGCAGTCGCAGGGCCACCAGTGCTTGAAAGAGGTTCCGGCCATGGAGGCCAATTAGGGTGGCAGGAATGAGGAGCCCGGGCGCGTGGGCTGGAGGAGTACGGCGATGTCGTCCGCGAGCTTCTTGAGGACGGTGAACTTGTTGCTGGTGGCAACGATCATCTGGTCCAACTGAGAGTCGTAGTTGGCGTCGACGGCGGCCATCCACCAGCCAGTCTCCAACACCATCTGGAGACGATCCTCGGCGCCATGTCGCAGGCCGGTGTCGTGGACCATCTGGCGCAGCCGCTGGCCGCTCACGCGCATCGCCGCCATGGGTCTGGAGTGAGCTCTTTTTCGCTTAGTGTAGGTGCTTAGGCAAGTGCTTAGGTGCGTACGATGTGGTAGATGCATTGGAATGGAGGAGGGGCGCCTTTATATGAGGGCAATGAGGGCAAACTACATTGCATTCACATCGTGCAGCCTCTTTTCCCGGACCTCCTCCCATTACTTCCCTTGAGCCTGGGTGGCGGTCCAAAACAAACAGGCAATCCTGGAATACCCAAGTGCCTCAATCCACCCAGATGTGTATTAAAGTTGCCACCTTAAATAAACCATTAATTAACAATCTCACATCTGTCATGGAAATTCACTCACCCAATCCACGTCTACTAGCATAGCATGGCATAATAAGAAAATGTAGAAGTAACTCCCAAGGGTTTGATAATAAAACAGGTAATAGGTACTACCTTATCTACTTCCCAAAACCCACAATTTAATTAGATCATAATCATGCAATGTTTGAGGATTGATCTAATGCATAAAACTAGGTAGTAAAGAGGTATGATCAAAGTGTTACTTGCCTGCAATGTTGATGAAGATGATTCACACTCAAAACTCTTGATAGTTCTACTCGTCACACTCCGGTAAATCTATCGTGAGCAAGCAATAGTAACAAAACATAAGCAATCACTCAAAAGATCAGAAAGGATGAAGAAAACAATTCGCAAAACTTCGAAACCAAGCAAATGACTCTTGTAACAAAAAACTATTTCTAACAGTACCAAAATTAAGTGAATTTGGCCTTATCAGAAAGTTTAGTTCAAGAGCTTCGATTTGCAAAAAGAATCAACTCAAACGGAGTTATAAAACTCAAGTACGATCAAGCGAAGTTCAAAAACTAAATTGTTTGAATTTCAATTTTTAACTTTCAAAAACATGTTTAAGATGGTTTTAACTGATAGAGGGGATCATAACGAAGAGGTGGGCGTTGGTTTCGGTGAAAACGGAGCTCCGGTTCAAAAGTTACGATTGAACAAAGGTTTGAACTAGATTTGAAGTTGAACTAGATTTTTATTGGAAAGAATATGTCACAAGGAGTATTTTGCAAAAAGAATCGCTTAAATCGGAGTTACGGATAAAAAGTTGGAGGGTTTTGAAGTTCAGGGACTGTTCTGAAAATTCCAGGGGCTAATCTGTGAAGAAACTAATCACATATGGGTCCCTGGTAGAAATTCAAAAAAATCTATCGAGCGAACGCTCGCTACAACAACTAATCTAGCGAATCTGTTCACAAAAAAAAAACCTAAACGAACGGGCGTTCGTTAATTAGCCGAAACGAAAAAAAACAAGACTGAATCGAGATCGTCGGATCTCGATCCGACGGTGGGGGTCGGGGCTAGGGTTTACCCGAACTCCGGTGAGGTCCGGCAGACGGCGGCGGTGGCTCCGGGGTCGGCGGCGATGGGCGGAGACGGTGGTGATGCGCGGCGTGGGACGGTGGAGTCGGAGGTGGCGGCGGCGGGAGGCGTCGCGGGTGGCGCGGGGCAGCAGCGCTAGG
>NC_041393.1:391625498-391637454 GCF_002162155.2 Triticum dicoccoides | reverse complement strand
GTGGGGGAGGGGCAACGACGAGGCGGTGGCGGTTGCCGGATCGAGCACGGCAGCGGCACGTGCGCGCTCGGGAGTCCGAGGTCAGGGGCGAGCGATGCGGCTGGGCTGGGCCTGGCTGAGAAGCAGGGCCGGCCCAGTCGGCGGAGAGAGTTTTTTTTTCAAATACATTTTGCAGACAGCAGAAAAATAAAATAAACTATACAAAATAACAACATACTATAGGCATATAATATATCAAAAATTTCAGCAAAAGATTTCCGACAAGATGAACATTTTTCTAGAGTCAAATAAAATACACACGAATTCAAATAAAGCAAAGAGTGCTTCTACTCTAGTAAAATCCAGTAAAAATCAATTTAAAAATACCAAAATTAATTCAAATTCATTTCTCTCCAATTTTCTGATGTAGGGAATCATGTTACCCTATTTTCCATATATTTTATTTTTGAAGAAAAATAATTTGAATAAACTCAATAACTCCAAATTGAAAATAAATTCAAAAGAACTTTGAATTTAATTCTTTGAAACTCCCAACTCATATTTCATATGTTTTGAAGAAGTCATTTTATCTTCGCTCGTGAAAATCATTGAGTTGCATAAGGTTCCTGGGTTGGAAATATTTTTCCAAATGAAATTCAAATAAGTTCAACAAACCTTGTCATTTAAATAAATGGAAGAAGTCATGTCATCTTCTCTCCAGGGTTTTGTGGTGAAAAGGATTTGAATTCACGGAGATCACGAATGCAAAATGAAAGTTTGGGAAAGTCCTTTTATTCCCTCTCATTTAACTTTCAAAAAGTTTCGAATTTCACTCAATCAATCACACAACAATCAAACAAACAATCAAATCTATCCATTTATTATAACATTCCAAAATTTAGAATTTTGGGATGTTACAAACCTACCACCCTTAAAATGAATCTCGTGCTCGAGATTCGGAGAGGCTATCAAGAAATAGGTTGGGTTCGGGGGTCTTCTCAAAATCCATCGATCATCCTAGGGGTCTGGGGTGCTACCACCCTTAGAAACATTGATACGGTTCTATCAAAACTCATATACTCCATCCTTATTCTTGACAGTGTCGGTCTTCTCAGATCTTCAAGACAATTCCTTCTCTGGCTCTTCCGGTAGTGGCATAACCTTTTCCTCAATCCTTCTGTCCTTTCATCTTGGTAAGGTTTTTCCATGACTGGGTCTTCTTAGCTGACGGGTCTAGCACCAATACTAAACAGCTATCGATATCTCATGGTGGTCAACCATTTATGGTTTCTCCTATAGGAAATGGGTCTTGGTTGAACCTCACCGTATATCCTACGATTGGCAACAGCTGCCGTGTACAAGGGAAAATACTTATACCATTCTAAGGTTCAAACAAGGTTTTGATCGTCGTCTCTCTACTATAGGTAAGTCACTCAGATTTACCATCCCATATAGCAAGGCGAATAATAAGAGTAAGTCGGTATGGTGATCAATCCATCCTGCACCCAAATCATTACCTTGTACATGGTTTAGCGAATCTCGCATTCTAACACTCGGTCATCCTCACAAGCATTGCAGAATTTCTCTTGTCGACAAAACAAGTTCAGATAAATCCATTGATTCTGCAAGCCAAACAAACAACTATCGTTCCTTCACAACTCTCAGGTTTTGCGTTACTCCTATAAGGTCGTCTGTGGGTAAGGCTGTATCTTCTTCCAGGGTTTTTCCTTCAGCAAGAATGTGCTTGCTCTTGGCAGGTCCTGGGGCCTGTGGGTTATGGCTCATCTCATCACTTGTAAACCTTGAACTCGTCCTTGGGGCAACCGATCATTATTCCAACATCCAACTTCCTGGCATTCTTGAATCCATCCAATTGTACTGTCTCCCTTCCTTCTACTGGTACCAAACTAAGAAGTGATTACTCAAACTCATCATGGAGTTACAATTGCTCCATATTTCCAACATCATACCTCCTTTATATCCAAATAGTACTTTATTACTTCATACTCTTGGGGTATCCAATATATCGAGATAAAACTCATACTTGTTTAGTCCGAAATCCACTCCGTGGAATATCATTATCCTTTCCAGGGTCAAATCTCCTCACAGGGGAATATTGGCCATCTCTGCATGGCACTTCTTCAACTAGGAAATGTGAAACATCATGAACTCCTGACAGTCCTTCGGGTGACTCCAACTTTGTTGGCCACTTCTCCCATACGCTCCAAACTCGGTATGGTCCTAAAAATCTCGGGGATAACTTTCCCTTAACTCCAGATCGTTTAACTCCTCGCAGAGGGGACACACGAAGACATGCTCTATCTCCAATTTCATAGACTTCCTCCTTGCGTTTTTTTGAGTCTGCATAACTCTTCTACCAGGACTGAGCTACCTTTAGTCAATCTCGAAGCAACTTAACATTCTCTTCTGAATCCTTGATCACATTTGATCCAAACAACTGACGGTATCCAACTTCATCCCACATCAACGGTGTCTGGATCCTTCTCCCATACAAAGCTTTAAAAGGGGCCATCTTTAAACTGGCTTGGTAACTGTTGTTGTATGAGAACTCAGCGTAAGGTAGATTATCATCCCTACTAGATCCATAATCTAGCGCACACGCTCTCAACATGTCCTCTAGAATCTGATTGACTCTCTCAGTCTATCCATCTATCTGCGGATGAAAGGTTGTACTGAACTCTAGCCTAATACCCAAAGTGTGGTGTAGCTAATTCCAAAACTTTGAGGTAAACTGTGTTCCTCTATCTTATACGATGGTCCTCGGAACTCCATGCAGACATACGATCCTGGTCAAATATATCTTGGCCAACTTCGCACTTGTATAGGTAGTTTTCACTGGGATAAAGTGAGCCACTTTGGTCAAGCGAATCAACTACTACCCAGATAGAATCATATCCCGATCGGGTTCTTGGAAATCCAGTAATGAAATCCATGCCAAGCTTATCCCACTTCCATTCGGGTATCGGCATAGGCTGTAGTAATCCTGCTGGCTTCTGATGCTCTGCTTTTACTCTCTCTGTCATACATCACCTACGACTACATACTCTGCAATATCCTTCTTCATATTAGTCCACCAGAAACACTCCTTCAAATCCAAATACATCTTGGTGTTTCCAGGGCGAATTGAGTATGGTGAGTCATGAGCCTCCTGAAGTATTAACTTCCTGATCTTTGCATTATTGTGCACATATACACGGTCCTTGAACCATAAGGTGTCGTGCTCATCCCTACGAAAACCTTTGGCCTTTCCTTTGCTCATCCTCTCTTTTACCTCAGCAATCTCTTTGTCATCCTTCTGAGCTTCACGGATCTTTCCCAACAATGTAGACTGAACTTCCATTGCTCTAACAAAACCTTTGGGAACAATCTCCAACCGAAGTTCCCTGGAAATCCTCGGCTAACTCCTTTGGTAATCCTCCGCTTATGAGGGTATTCGTCCTTGTTTTCTTTATGGTTGTGTCCTATTTCTCCACAAAGCTTGTATGCACAAGGTTTCTTCATATCCTTTCCATAAGACCTCAACTTCTGGGACACAAGATGAGACCTTTGCAGAGTCAACTTAAATTCTTCTCAAGTGGTTACTCTTTGCCATCCATTGATGGTTTGGTACATCCTCCATCAAGTAGCAGCACCTCTTTCAAAACACTGAAGAGCATGCTGGGTCATATCCTTTGCGACCATAGGGTTATTCTTCATGTGATCCTCCATGTTATGAATCCGTTGGTCCGTCTCCAATTGACTCATCGGTCCAGATAATATGAGCTCATCTCCATTCATCCTCTATTGGGTCCAAGGGTATTGGGGTGGGATAAGAGAGATAGAGAGGGATGCACACAATACAAACAATAGTTTTGAAAAGACAGGTTTTATTGTGGCTGACGGAAAAACAACAAACAAATGACAGCTCACAATCGTCGCATCTAATGTAGGTATAACGGGGTTTGGTCTTCTAATGGTCAATAAATCTTCAACGTCATCAAACTCTTCAAGTCTTGCTTATGTCTCCCATGGCTCCTTCCGATCGTGCTTGTTCTTCTCAAGTTCTTTAGCCAAACCATCTCTGTTGACGTGAAGTCTCTCATGACGTCCTTTAATATTCTGGAGTTGCGTTCCAAACTTCTATGTTTCAACATCCTTGGCATGAGCCATGGTCCTACTATCCTTCAGTTCCTAACAAATCTCCGGTATCTCGAGGTTTTGCTCCTCCAACTTGGCTACTTTCAGCCTCTGTGTCCTGAGTTCTTCACCAATTGCCTCCTTGTCAAATATGACTTCCTAAAGTCCATCTTAAAACCCTTGATGTAATACTCCAGATCCTGGTGATACACCAGCTAAGGTTAAACTGCATCCTTTTGCTGACGGATGCTCCATCAGCCTTCTACCATCCAATCTTTCCATGCATCTGCATGCTTAAATCTGCGTGGTGACAATAGCATAGGCGAACGATAACATCATGAATGTCCATGTTTCTGCTCTTGTCATTTCCATGAGCTATCATTCCATAGTTGATATCTCCTGCCTTAGGGTTTTCTTGACAAAACTTTGAGTTCTAATGCTCCATGTTCCGGTCTTTCTTCGATATACCTTGATCTCGAGTATTAACAGCTTCCATAGTGTGCCAAGTTCCATAAGGGGTGCCTTTCTAGGTCATACCAATCTGGAAATTCTTCAGAGCCTTCAAATTTTCCTAGTCTTCAGAGTCTTCAACAGTTGTAGTTTCTATTATCATAGTGTATGGTAAAATCCTCTTCATTCTGAATGGTCTTAGTTGTCCGATATATTGTACTTCTTGGAGTGGTCTCATCAGTCGAATCTTCGAGGGGTCAAAAGGGGAAAGGGGTATGGTCTCACTAAAAGGGAATATTTGAATAAGCTAAGAAGAGAAGAGAGGTAAAAGATTCTTTTGAAAAGAAAGTTGTAGAGAAAAATCTTTCCTATGGGCTTGCCAGTTTCTAGGGTCACATCCTACAGTCAACATGTGCTCTGATACCATCTTGTAGCGACCCGACCCGAATAGATGAAGTCTATGTGCTTAAGTGTCATCCCTGGATCGGTATGCTGACACACACAGTACTCGAGGATTTATAACAGAGGTAAATCACATGTATAAAGTAACGTAAATACTATTACCTCACTCCAAAATAGCGGAAGTAGCAAGATTGTGGATTCCCATCAACACCAACGGCAAAGTTGAGTGTAGAAATCATAACTCTAACGTATCACTTACTTGTCGTAAGAATCCTGTAACATGAGACGTTGCAGCCACAAAGGGTCAGTACATTGAATCTACTGGCAAATTCACACCATAGAGCAATGATGAATAAAGGCTATCACTACATGCATATTTGGCTGGTGGAGGCTCTATGGTTATAATGTTTTTTGTGAAAAGCCAATTTTTCCCTACTGCAAAGGAATAAATTTTATTTAAGTATCATGGTGGTTGTTAAACATTGAGAATGGTTGACAGCATTCTCAATCCCAATTAAGTAACATTATCATTAAAAACCCAACAATATTAATTATAGTAACATGATGAGATTTACATGATAATCCAACTACTAGATACTCAAGATGTCCATAACCGGGGACATGTCTAACCATGATTAGTTTATACACTCTGCAGAGGTTTGCGCACTTTTCCCCACATGACTCGATCTCCTCCGTTGGTTTTCTTGCAGTACATGGTGTTTGAGAAACGGATGACCGAGACATAGTCTTTCAGAAGCGCTAGCACCTTACGATGGGTAGACCGGTACACCTACTTTCCCCTACATCTGCCAGTCTACCACTGTAAGAGTTCACACAACTTAGTCAACTATGCTAGAGCCCATAATAGCATGTGGCTGCATACGGAAGTTTCTAGCATGGATAATCTTATGATCCCCTTGAGCCTGGGTGGCGGTCCAAAACAAACAGGCAATCCTGGAATACCCAAGTGCCTCAGTCCACCCAGATGTGTATTAAAGTTGCCACCTTAAATAAACCATTAATTAACAATCTCACATCTGTCATGGAAATTCACTCACCCAATCCACGTCTACTAGCATACCATGGCATAATAAGCAAACGTAGAAGTAACTCCCAAGGGTTTGATAATAAAACAAGTAATAGGTACTACCTTATCTACTTCCCAAAACCCACAATTTAATTAGATCCTAATCATGCAATGTTCGAGGATTGATCTAATGCATAAAACTGGGTAGTAAAGAGGTATGATCAAAGTGTTACTTGCCTGCAATGTTGACGAAGATGATCCGCACTCAAAACTCTTGATAGTTCTACTCGTCACACTCCGGTCAATCTATCTTGAGCAAGCAATAGTAACCACACATAAGCAATCACTCAAAAGATCGGAAAGGACGAAGAAAACAATTCGCAAAACTTCGAAACCAAGCAAATGACTCTTGCAATAGAAAACTATTTCTAACAATACCAAAATTAAGTGAATTTCGCCTTATCAGAAAATTTAGTTCAAGAGCTTCGATTTGCAAAAAGAATCAACTCAAACGGAGTTATAAAACTCAAGTTACGATCAAACAAAGTTCAAATACTAAACTATTTGAATTTGAATTTTTAACTTTCAAAAACATGTTTAAGTTGGTTTTAACGGATAGAGGGGATCATAACGAAGAGGTGGGCGTTGGTTTCGGCGAAAACGGAGCTCCGGTTCAAAAGTTACGATTGAACAAAGGTTTGAACTAGATTTGAAGTTGAACTAGATTTTTATTGGAAAGAATATGTCACAAGGAGTATTTTGCAAAAAGAATCGCTTAAATCGGAGTTACGGATAAAAAGTTGGAGGGTTTTGAAGTTCAGGGACTGTTCTGAAAATTCCAGGGGCTAATCTGTGAAGAAACTAATCACATACGGGTCCCTGGCAGAAATTAAAAAAATCTATCAAGCGAACGCTCGCTACAGCAACTAATCTAGCGAATCTGTTCACAAGAAAAAACCTAAACGAACGGGCGTTCGTTAATTAGCCAAAACGGAAAAAAAACAAGACTGAATCGAGATCGTCGGATCTCGATCCGACGGCGGGGGTCGGGGCTAGGGTTTACCCGAACTCCGGCGAGGTCCGGTAGACAGCGGCGGTGGCTTCGGGGACGGCGGCGATGGGCGGAGACGGCGGCGATGCGTGGAGCGGGACGGCGGAGTCGGAGGTGGCGGTGGTGGGAGGCGTCGCGGGTGGCGCGGGGCAGCAGCGCTGGGGATGGTGACGACTCGGGATGAGTCCGGCGGTGGCGACAGTGAGATGCGGCGGCGGCGATGAGAGGAGAGACGGGGCGCGGGGCCGGCCTCAGTATTTATGAGGGGGGAGGGCAACGGCGAGGTGGTGGCGGTTGCCGGATCGAGCACGGCGGCGGCGCGTGCACGCTCGGGAGTCCGAGGTCGGGGGCGAGCGACGCGGCTGGGCCGGGCCAGGCTGAGGAGGTGGGCCGGCCCAGTCGGCGGAGAGAGTTTTTTTTTCAAATACATTTTGCAGACAGCAGAAAAATAAAATAAACTATACAAAATAAAAACATACTATAGGCATATAATATATCAAAAGTTTCAGAAAAAGATTTCCGACAAGATGAACATTTTTATAGAGTCAAATAAAATACACACAAATTCAAATAAAGCAAAGAGTGCTTCTGCTCTAGTAAAATCCAGTAAAAATCAATTTAAAAATACTAAAATTAATTCAAATTTATTTTTCTCCAATTTTCTGATGTAGGGAATCATGTTACCCTATTTTCCATATATTTTATTTTTGGAGAAAAATAATTTGAATAAACTCAATAACTCCAAATTGAAAATAAATTCAAAAGAACTTTGAATTTAATTCTTTGAAACTCCCAACTCATATTTCATATGTTTTGAAGAAGTCATTTTATCTTCGCTCGTGAAAATCATTGAGTTGCATAAAGTTCCTGGGTTGGAAATATTTTTCCAAATGAAATTCAAATAAGTTCAACACCCCTTGTCATTTAAATAAATGGAAGAAGTCATGTCATCTTCTCCCCAGGGTTTTGTGATGAAAAGGATTTGAATTCACGGAGATCACGAATGCAAAATGAAAGTTTGGGAAAGTCCTTTTATTCCCTCTCATTTAACTTTCAAAAAGTTTCGAATTTCACTCAATCAATCACACAACAATCAAACAAACAATCAAATCTATCTATTTATTATAACATTCCAAAATTTAGAATTTTGGGATGTTATATACTCCCTCCCTCGTCTGCATTAAAGGCGTATCAGGAACTGCGCCGCCCGCTATCAAATTGAATACTCCCTCCGTCTAGGTGAGTACTATAAGTCATCTTACGAAAACCAAATACTAGTAAGACTAGCCACCGTGGGAGTAACTTCAGCAGTAACATTGAGTCCAACTCAGCAAATTTGCTTATGTGGCAGTGAGTTAATGAGGAGAGAGGTAGTTATAATAACTTAGCTAGGTACTGTAACATCACATGTCCCAATGCAATATGAGTCTATAACCTAATAAATGAAGCTTTGCATGTTACCACACTTATGTTACTACTACCTCTGTCCGGGTTTATTGGTCCCCATTGTATTTTGTGCCAAATTTTGACCATAGATTAAACTAATAAAATGTTCACGCATGTCACCAAACATTATATTTTTCAAAACTATGTTCAAAGACGAATCCAATGAGATAATTTTTCTTGACATGCATTAACATTTTGTTAGTTAAATCTTTAGTCAAAATTTGGCACAAACTATAAAAGGGACCTATAAACCAGGACGGAGGTAGTACCCACTATGAAGGTAGTAACATAGTCTAGGGATATGTGTATGTTACTACTGTATGTTACTCACCATTGTGGCTAGTCTAACACATAGGCATGGTGCATTAACTCTGATGTTGTTTCTTATTTTTTGACATAAATAGAGGAATCAACGAAGAAGAGATGTGGGGCTTGTATGCTTTTAATGACTTGAGACTATCAAACATGACATGAAGTGGTCAGTTCGTTGCACAAGAACAAATACAACCCACGTCAGCACACACGCATCTTATAGCATCACATCCAATGGCTATAAAAGATGAATGAGACCAAATTATATCTCATCTAGATGAGTTCTAGCAAAACTGTATTAATAATACTTAGTACTCCTGCGCCATGTATCATATAAGTATCATGTAGTACTTTATTTATTGCCATGTATGACACATAGTTCACGAGCGCTCTCTATATGTACCACCTTTTTTTTAATTTCAAGTTTTGCTCCATGGCGCAATCCATCGATACTACTACTGTACAAAAGTGGAGTATATACATTTTTTAAAAGGCTAGAGGGCGGGGTAGTCTAGCTCGGTCGGTTTCACGAGAGGCGAGGGCCTTTGTGATTTGACGGCTCATTAATGTTGTCAAATCGAATAGTACCGCACCGCCGGCTGCACGCCCGACGCCTCCATTAAACCCATCCGTTAAATTCGCATGCAAACCGAGAATACTACTCCGGCCACACGTCCGTTCATGAGCGGGCTGGAATTAAAGGCAACACCGGCCGAGCTCCTCCCGTCCGCCCTCAGTTTAAACGAGGCCAGATGCCGGCCAAGCTCCTACCGTCCACCCTCTATTTACACGAGGCCAGATAGACAGCGGGCAAGAATCGCACCCCTTCGCCGCTCCCCCATCCCCTCCTTCACCATTTTCTCCACCCTTCTGATGGCTTCCGATGAGCCGTTCTCCGGCATATTACCCGGCTGGGTGGCCCGTCGAGCCCTACGGATACGGGCGAGGCCGCTCGGTGCTTCACCAACCTCGCTTGGCCCAACGGAGCCAATTGCCGCCCCAAGCAGGCGCGTGGTTTAGCAACTTGCCGCTCCAGTTCAGCTCGATGAGGAGTGGCAAGTTGCTCCACGCCGGCACGGCGGCGAGCACGCCGGTACGGGCACCGTCGCTGCCGCGTCGTACCGCGCCACCAGTGTCTGCGGTGGACGCGCCTCCCATGTCTGTGGGCGCGCCTCTCATGCCTGCGGCAGCGCCATGCAGGCAGAGACAGAAGCCGGGTGCATGGAGAGCGACCAGTCGGTGGCCAGCTTCTCCCTGTCCGCTGCCATCATCGAGGAGAAGTAGAACACGGGAGGCCGCCGCCACTTGGGACCCATGAAGGCCACCGCCGAGGCGACGACCGCAGATTCAGGTGGTTTCTTTGCTGCTTCGTCTCTTTCGAGGACCTTCGACGACCCCGCAAGTGTCTGACGGACATGAGGAAGGCAAAGGGATCCGCGGGCGGCCATTTAGAACTAAAATAAGTCTAGATATATCCATTTTTAGGACAAGTATTTCCGGACGGAGGGAGTTTAATTATACAAGAGAGCCGAATTGGCACCTCTTAGTTCATGTAAATGTAGTGAAATCCATCATGTTTATATGAAGATCCGGCTTTTTTATACGAAATCCTTCATGCTTATATGAAATCAGTCCGTGTTTGCACGAATTTCATCTGGTTGGTTAGAGTTGTAAAAATGTATGCCACTGGCGTTTGATGTCGTCCTCCGCGGAAGGAAGCGGGAGGAAATTTGCCGGCTGCCGTTGGAGATGCTCTTTATGCTGGAAATAATAGAGTGACATCCAATCCATTTGAGTTAATTGCCTGTATGATTGTCCCTCTATAAAAAGTTAATTGTATGTACAGTGTACACGTGACTTGCAGGGTGGCTACAGCTTCGTACAGAAAGTTAAAAAGAAACAAGTCCATCCTTAATATTCTAAGTACTCTGTGGGTTCCACTGTCAGTACAGTAGCGAAAGAAGTATATATTAAATAAGTAGAGTAATATATAATATACAAATCTAAAGTTAAAAGACAGAATTCGAACTCATGTCATCGCATTGCGAGCATCCGGCGCTAACCAGCCCAGCACATTTTTGTTGTAGACCATGCTGGAGATATATCTCAATGTCTACTCTTATATATACTCCATTCGTTCCTAAATATTTGTCTTTTTCAGATTTCAAATGGACTACCACATACGGATGTGTATGTAGACATATTTTAGAGTGTAGATTCACTCATTTTGCTACGTATGTATTTTCAGGAAGGGGTCAGATTTGTCCTTGATTTATTTATGAGGTATCCAGATGGCACTGCACCGCCAAGAAAAGAGGGTAACATCAAAATTATGGGCTACTTTTTTGAGTATGTTGGTAAGGTCCGGTCATAGTCACTTGTTTAAATCTCTAAAAAGACAAATACTCCCTCCGTCCAGAAATACTTGTCATCAAAATGGATAAAAGGAAATGTATCTAGACATATTTTAGTTTTAGATACATCTATTTTTATCCATTTTGATGACTTCGGACGGAGGGAGTAGAAAATAGAGTTGGTGATGATGGTGTGTGTGCCATCCTGCAATATAGGCCGTCGGATTTATATCTAACCGATAGGAAAGAAACTATGGCAATTTTGCAAAAATATACCCACACATCTCTCCACGTTCACAAATAAGGCCTTCCCTCGTTCAGCCTTTTCTCTCACAAGATAAACTACTCATACAAATGCATCTTGATGTTCCGTGCAACGCACGGGTAGCTAGCTAATTTCTTTTAAAGTAGTTGCTGCAATAATTGGGTTGAAGTGATATGTTTTATGTCTGCCCCGAATGATTTCAGATTCACTAGTACTCCCTCCGTTCCAAAATATATGACCCAACTTTATACTAAAGTTAGTACAAAGTTGAGTCATCTATTTTGGAACGGAGGGAGTAGTAACAAAGAAAAGGTTGCCTTGCTAATTAACAGAAAACGGGGTGAAAACTATCACATGAGGCTGGTAAAAACAAGGCACACTGGGTTCAGCGTCATCGTCACTACAGTTGTGCATGCGCGAGAAGTCTACATATCGAGGGGGCTACCGAGCGAGGCACCAATACACAATGTTTGAGAGAGAAACCAATTGATAGATTATGATCAGATCGAGTTGTCACCCTTCTGCTGTCATTG
>NC_041393.1:391603372-391625268 GCF_002162155.2 Triticum dicoccoides | reverse complement strand
AGGGAGAGAAAGACGTATTGAGAGTGTGCGCGGTAGGCACAGAGGCACAACTAGCGAGTGTGTGTGTGTGTGTGTGTTTGAAAGAGGAGTCGATAGATTATTATCAAGATCGATGTGCCACCCTACTCCTTCAGTGCTGGGTAGTGTGTGTGTGTATGTTTGAGAGAGAATCCAGTCGATAGATTAGTATCAAGATCGAGGTGTCACCCTACTCCTTCGATGCCGGGTAGTGTGTGTGTGTGTATGTTTGAGAGAGAAGCCAGTCGATAGATTAGTATCAAGATCGAGGTGTCACCCTACTCCTTCGGTGTTGGGAAGTGTGTGTGGGGGGGGAGGGGGCAGTGACACTCACATATCTCTACTCTTCTAAAAAACAGAGTTGGTGATGATTGTGTTCCTGCCATCCTGCAATATAGGCCATCCGATTTATATCCGACGGACATGAAGGAAAATATGGCAATTTTGCAAAAAGATACCCACACCCCTCTCCGCATTTGCAAATAAGGCATTCCCCCGTTCATCCTTTTCCCCCACAAGATAAACTTCTCATACAAACGTATCTGGATGTTCCGTGCAACACACATGGGCATCTTGCTAGTAGGTAGAAGGAGTTTGATATATCTAGCTATATTAAGGGATAGGTAGATAGCATATGTGTGAGAGACATTATTATAATTTGAGACATTAGTGGCTGTGGGTGGGCGGAACTAAAGGGGTGGGCGTGTTAGACATAGAGAGCGTGTGTGTTTCTGTGTGAGAGACTTGTAGGACGGGGTAGAAAGATGAATTTAACCCTGACGGAGGGAGAGAAATACACGAAGTGCGCGTGTGTGATTCCGATGCCCACAGGGAAATGAGATATGTATGCGTGTGAGAGAGATTGCACAATTCATTCACGTATCACTATCTAGCGATCGTGGACGTGCATCGCTTGAACATAAGTCAATATCTACTTTGTATCGTGGCCAAAGGTACAGTATCGATTCATTTCTATAAAGATTGGACACTCACATATCACATTTTTTTCTATTTAAATAAACCTTTTTCAGTTGTGCATGCCAAAGTTATAGTGATGTTTCTTCAAACAACCAATGTAGCTATCATGCACATGCACCATTGTTACTCTTGCATTCAAATTCATTAGTCTTGGATGATTTAAGTTTCTATTTTGAAGTAATATATATGTAATATTCATATATGAATTCAACGGTTACGCAATTTATGAAATGAAGGCTATGTAATCATATGAGGTAACACTTTTAAGTAGCTAACTATAATATCCATTTCTTTTTGTGTGCCTCTACACTAACACGTCAATGCATTATGTTTAAAGTAAATAACCAATGGCACTAAATTATCTATTTACACGAGAAATACATAGGCTGAGCGTTTGATCCCTTTTTTGTGAACGCGCCACTACACCCGTATGATTGGCCGTGCCCGTGTGAACATCCAAGTTATCGGCGCATCATCCCGAGTTATTGTCTTTTTTTCTGGGGTGGACTTCACACCAGTTATTAACTGCTGACGCGTGCCCCGTGTACACAGTCTAGCATGACCTTCCCGCTAGCATGGTCCAAAATTAGTTGAAACTGGATATGAACGATCCCGCGGGCAGCAAAATCTCCCGCCTCCTTCTAAAATTTCCGCCACCTTAGTCTTTAGCATGCGAAATCCCCCTTTTGTCCTTGGTGCACGGAGACCAACAATTACGATACCGCCCTCATCTACATGATAGGTCAGGGCTGCTTTGGGTAACTTCCGGTTCCCCCCACTACACGCCACCCCCATTTCCTCTCCCCCTCCCGCAAAAACGACTAACTCCACAGCACCAGAGCATCTTACATCACGCCGTTCGTACTTCATCACCCTTTCTCCCCTCCCCTCTCGAAACCCTAGACTGCTCATCCACCGGTGTACCATAGCCCATTCACTGCCAGCGGCGTCCACCTCGCCGGATCTGCTTCTGCGGCCGCATCTACCCCTCCCACATCCCTTAGAAACAAGTAGACTGCTCATCCACCACTGTTCCACAGCCCATTTAGTGCCGGACTTGTCCACGGCGCCGGATCTGCTTCGCCGGTACTCTCGTCAACCGCCGCGCATCTGCAGCGGCCCATTCGATGCTTCGTCCACACCCCCCGGAGCCGCTCCACCGACGCCCCCGTCGACGGACTCTGATCCTCTTCGCCGACGCCTTCCTCAAACCTACCGGAGGCGCTCCGCCGACACCTTCCTCAACCCTACCGGAGCCGCTCGCCGACACCAGCGTCAAGATGTATGTGGCAATTTCATGGAACATCGCAAAAAAAGGAGAGGCAGCGGTGAGCCTATACAGTGTGCTATGGTATGTCACTCCTCCATTGCAATCATCGTGACATGTTATTCGTATGCCAGTTCTATTAGCCAAGTTTCTTAGGGACAGTTATTTCGAGTTATCCTAAGAAAATAAGCACCTGTGAATATAAGCTCCATGTAATATGCCAACTAGTTCTTTTCATTGCGTTTTCAGCTTATCTTTGGTATGATCAGTGGAAAGTCTAGATTGCATTATATATATTTTTCATTTTGCTGCACATATGGAAATTTATTTGACTTGCAAACATCACAAATTGAACCCAGTGCAGTAATTAATATGATAGGAAAACAGACCATCACTATTTGCTCAAAATGCAAATACAAAGATACCATCTACTTGGCACAATCTACTTTGGTCAATGTTTTCCATAGAGATCCCATTGCCTAATTTAAACGAAGAACGCATGACCCACATTTAAATGAAGAACAATTATTTGTTGAAATTTGATGGTCCAAGTGGCTGGTTATTATCATATAGCAGCACCACCTGAAAGCATCATATAGCAGCAGCAGCAGCTCATAGCAACTCATCATACAGCAGCAGCAGTCTGCAATTCATCATATACCAGCAGCAGCTCATAGCAATTCATCATATAGCAGCAGCAGGAGCAGCTCATAGCAATTCATCATATAGCAGCAGCAGGAGCAGATTGTAGCAACTCATCATATAGCAGCAGCAGCAGCTCATAGCAACTCATCATACAGTAGCATCAGTTTGCAATTCATCATATACCAGCAACAGCTCATAGCAATTCATCATATAGCAGCAGCAGGAGCCGCTCATAGCAATTCATCATATAGCAGCAGCAGGAGCAGCTTGTAGCAACTCATCATATAGCAGCAGCAGCAACTCATAGCAATTCATCATATAGCAGCAGCAGCAGCTCATAGCAACTCATCATACAGCAGCAGCAGCTCATAGCAATTCATCATATAGCAGCAGCAGGAGCAGCTCATAGCAATGCATCATATAGCAGCAGCAGAAGCAGCTCATAGCAATTCATCGTATAGTGGATCAGAATGAAAATTTGGCAAAAAATCAGAGGAGATCCTCACCTTGTTGGATGAGCTCATCCTTCAACAGCACCTCAAGGCCATGGCCTGGGAGGAGGGGAGGGGGAACAAGGTGCCTTCTGCCGCAGTGTGGCATCAGCCGTAGTTGTGCAGCGCCCGCTGGAGTAGTGCGTTGGACGAACCACAGTGGAGCAGCTGCTGGAGACCATGAGAATGAGGGGCGGCGCTAGAGGGAGGAGCAACCAGGGAGATTTGCCCCTACCCGACGGCCATGTAGCCTAGCTGGACATAGCATCATCGAGGACCAGGCCAGATGGGACCAGTGGCGATGGCTCGCTGGAGGAACACTAGTGCTGTAGGCAAGGGATCGAGGTAGAGGGAAAGGGGAGAGGAGATGCAAGCGGGCAGGGCAATGAATGCTTGCGTGTTTGTTTTTACTTGAGGGTCAGGTGTGACACAGGCGTCAGCAGTTGCATTTTGAGTGTAATATAGGCAGACAACAGAGTCATTTCACTATTCCCCTTCCCTTCAATTTTTAGTGAGGTTCTACCCGAAACACCCCCTCCAAAGCGAAATTAGTTAAGCCCAAGCCAATAACTCAAAAATGACTTCTTTACATCTTTTATGGCTTATTTTGACAATATACCCTGAAAAGGCGGAATCGAACTGGCCCTTAACCTGCAATTCAATTGTGCGTGCAATGATGAATCACTCATGCCTGCTATCTGTACATTTAGGCATCATCATACATGGCATAACCTAATACATGTGCATTCCATTGTAGAATCTGGAATATGCAATGTTTATGTTAGTTCATACGTTGCACATGATGTTTAAATGCCCCTTAAATCTGGTCAGTCAAGTGATGGTCTTTAAGCCTCCTTCTTCGCTTCTTTTCTTGATATGTAAGATTTGCTCACACATCTGTTCAATTGCTTGTTTGCATCAGCCAGCCATACTAGGATTGTTTGCTTTGATTACTTGTTGTTCTTGACCTAAAACTCTAACAGAGCTTGTCAACGATTTAAACACTAAGGACTGCTGTAGTGGGGCCTTGTCTAACTCATAGGTGAATAAAGGTTTGGCTGTACACTACAGTAGGCTCTCCAAGAGTACCCCGAGATCCAGTTCGAAGGTATGCCTAGTTTTTAAATAGTGCAGACATAGTAAATGCTCATTTCATTGTGTGCAAGTGCAAGAGATACGACATGTTTCATTATGTGGTGTTGTTTTGTTATAATCTCATCCTTTTGTGTTCACAGACTGGAAAGTATGCATATTTATCTTCCAAGGAGACGAGTAACTAGTTTGTGTCACCTTACAGAGGGGGTGCAATGAATATAAGATTGAGGATTTCCAAGTACAAGATGTTAGGAAGGAGCCTTGCAAGAGAAGTAGGAGCTGCGCTAAGCCTCTTCAACCTGCTAAGGTAAGTCACTGTATGCAACTCAATAGTTCAATTCCTTGTTTCTTCCAGGCATAGTTAATTTTCTCTTTTCAATTGCTTTATTTTTCCTCACTTAATGAGATGCCCAAATAATTGTGCCTGATGTTCGGTACTTGTATCACTATTAGTTGACATAATTAAAGGCCTTACCATTTAATTACTCTGCCGAAGTGTGCCTGAAGCTTTGAAGTCTATTAACCAACTATTATTGCATGAGGCTCACAATCTAGTTTATACTATGCTAATGATTGCATAGTTTTGCCTGTTGTAGTATGTTTGTATGAAACCCTCTGCTATTCATTATACTCCCTAAGACTTTAATTGAGGTACAGAATGGCCAACTGCTTGCTTACTTATACGCAACGTGCTGTCTAAATTTGTAACTTGTCTGTGTTTTTGATTGGACCCCAACATCATGCTCCTCTGGTGAGCTAATAGGGATTTCTGTATGCATGCTGCACAGACTATCTTTTTTATAATTTTTAAAATATCACCTGCTTATGCTTCATGACGTGGTAACATTTTTTTTGTGAAAGTGACGTGTAACATTATTGTTAGTCCTGTTTTGCCATGTAGTACAAAATAGTGTCTTGTTCGCTTGACTGTTGTAACTATATTTTTGCCCTAGTCATGTGTACTTACAGAAACATTTCAGGATGAAGTGACATCAACACAAAAATCTACGAGCAGTGCAGCATGGCCATTACCGAATGATTATGGATTGGAATTGGAATGTGCTGATGTTCTCGAGCATCAACTAGAGGTGGCAAGACAATGTGTACATGATTGTCAACGTATAATCAACAAGTTGAGACTGGACATGCAGGTATTAGATGCAGGAGTCAAAAAAATGAAACAAGACATCGAGGTAACCATTAAGGAATTGGAGATTTTGTAGACTGAAACTTGTGTTGTCTGAATCCGGCCAATCCTATTTTCGGAAGAGATTATAGTTCAAATGGAGTTAAGTTGATGCGCGTCCATGATGTATGAGCCGTATTTGCCCAGTGTGTAATTTGCTGTTTGTGTATGCTTTATTATCACCTATGTCGTACCATAATGCCCAGTGGGTATAATCGGCTGTAATTTCTTTATTGTATAGTGTAGGATTATTCTACCTTTCTATGCCTTGATCTCTTTGTTGTATAGTGTATGCTTTTTAGAGGTGATAGTATTGAGTAGGATAATTCTTTGAATATGCTATATCGTTCAAACGGGGGCCAACTCGCCTGACCATGGGCCTTCTACGTCTCGTAGGATCCATGGGCCTTCTACGTCTCGCAGTGTCCATGGGCCTTCTACGTCTCGCAGTGTCCATGGGCCTTCTACGTCTCGCAGGGTCCATGGGCCTTCTACGTCAAGTAGGATCCATGGGCCGCCGACTCATTTATGGGTCTTGTACTGGCCTTTAATGAGCCATAGACGGGCCTATAATGGAAATCGTACGTTTTATTGGCTGACCATAAAGGGCCGTTAATAGGCCGTATTTGGTGATGCTATGAAAATGGCCCAACAGACTAATGGACCACAAACGGGCCGACTGTAACGATGGGCTGAATTTGGCCCACAAGCAGAAAATGACAGTAACGAGCCGTAAGTAACCGAATGCTGCAAATAAGCCCAAGAATAAATGGGCGCTGAGAAGGCCGAAAGATAACATGGGCTGTAAACGGCCCAACTGAATAACGGGCCCTTAATGGGTATAAAGCGATACACTGTTCATTACGGGCCAGTTTCACCACGGGCCGTTAATGTGTCTAAAGTAATACACTGTTCATTGCGGGCCAGTTTCACCACGGGCCGTTAATAGGCCAAGAGTTACATAGGGCCTCATATGGGCCGAAAGACGTCATGGGCTAGAAGTTAAAACGGGCTGGAATCATAATGGATGGCCCAGATGACGCTACTGGGCCTAATTCGGATAGGGTGTAACGGGCCTTGGGTTAGCGGGCTGTAAATGGGCTATATGCGAACATGCCGTTAACAGGCTTTCCATGGGCCAGCCCATCACCTTTTGACCAAGTCAAACGTGTCGGCCTTTTCACAAGAATGGGCCTCTGTTGGGATGTGCCACGTGTCGACGTATCATAGGCGCCTTCTGTCCAATGAGTGGATGACATCTGTCGCAACAATGAGCCGACACGTGTTTCCTCCATCCCATAATGATTTTACACATGGAAAATCCCCATTGGTCGGGGCTGTTAACGGGTTATCGGATCCAAAACCCGACCCAATAGCTTAACGGCGTTCCGCTACGGTGGATGCCACGTGTCGGTCACCCTTGACGAAAGCACTTCTGTGACGCGCGATTTATCGTCATGGAAGTGGACACTTCCATGATGATAATTTTGGTAATGTCATCGAACACTTCTACGGCAGCACAGGTATGACTATCTCGATTCTGTCATAAATTTGTCATGGATGTACATGCATGAAAAAAAACACGACCTACTGTGACAAGCACGTATCATCACGGAAGTGTATTTTTTTGTAGTGAAGAGATCGCCAGCCAGTGGTACCCTGATGACACTCCTCAGTACACCGGGGAGAGTAGCCTATATCCATGGGCATAGACCAACTTAGGCCAAAAGCCTAAGCTTGGGGGAGTACGTATTCCTCACCGATATTACATTCATATTCACACACTCATTCTAGTCGTCGATGCTCATACTCTTTCATTGTACTATCCATGCTAGTTTAAATTCTTTTTCTACCTTTCTTCTTGTGTGTTCGATAAACTTTATGAAAAACAAAAAAATTAGTTAGTTTGATTTCCATGCTTGTAGTAGTAATTAGAATGAAAACCCAAAAAGATTCCTCATTCTTCTTTTACTTGTTGGGAGCTTTCTCGTGTAAATAGTTTTATTTCTTTTCTTTGGGGGTCGAGAGAGAAGACCATAATGAAAATGTTTAGTGGCTCTCATATGCATGATTGTTGATTTAACCTAGAGCCCATATTACCTTGTCTTCTCCCTTGAATTGAATGCTTGCAGATTCCGGCTTAGTCCAATGCACGTGCACTATTATTATTATACACATCATTCGGTCGTGCAAGTGAAAGGCAATAATGATGATATATGATGGACTGATCGAGATGAGAGAAGCTGGTATGAACTCGACCTCTCTTGTTTTTGTAAATATGATGAGTTCATCGTTCTTGATTCAGCCTATTATGGATAAACATGTTTGCAATGACAATTAGAGATTATAGTTGCTTATGCCATGCTTAATTAGCTAGGAGCTTATAATGGTTTACCTTGTGTGCCAACATGCTATTAAAATGGTTGTGATGTGGTATTATATGGTGGTATCCTCCTTTTGAATGATTCGAGTGACTTGACTTGGCACATGTTCACACATGTAGTTGAAAACAAATCAACATAGCCTTCACGATATTTATGTTCATGGTGGATTATATCCTACTCATGCTTGCACTCAGTGTTGATAATTTTAATGCATGTTCATGACTGTTGTCGCTCTCTCAGTTGGTCGCTTCCCAGTCTTTTGCTAGCCTTCACCTGTACTAAGCGGGAATACTGCTTGTGCATCCAAACTCCATAAACCCCAAAGTTATTCCATATGAGTCCACCATACCTTCCTATATGTGGTATTTACCTGCCATTCCAAGTAAATTTGTATGTGCCAAACTCCAAACCTTCAAATGAAATTCTGTTTTGTATGCTCGAGCAGCTCATGTATCAACTAGGGCTATCTGTATCTTCCATGCTAGGAGGGTTATTCTCAAGGGGAGTGGACTCTACTCCTCATTCACGAGAAAATGGCTGGTAACCGGGATGCCCAGTCCCATGATCAAAAAGATCAAAGCAAATCAAAATAATTAAACAAAACTCCCCCAGGGCTGTTGCTAGTTGGAGGCACTCGTTGTTTCGAGCAAGCCATGGATTGATGCTTGTTGGTGGTGGGGGAGTATAAACTTTACCATTCTGTTTGGGAACTGTCAGTGTCAAAACCGGCGGATCTCGGGTAGGGGGTCCCGATCTGTGCATCTTAGGCTGATGGTAACAGGAAGCAAGGGACACAGTGTTTACCCAGGTTCGGGCCCTCTCGATGGAGGTAAAACCCTACTTCCTGCTTGATTGATATCGTTGATATGAGTAGTACAAGAGTAGATCTACCACGAGATTGTAGAGGCTAAACCCTAGAAGCTAGCCTATGATGATTATGATTGTGATCGGCCTTCTAAGGACCAACCTCTCCGGTTTATATAGACACCGGAGAGGGCTAGGGTTTACATGGAGTCGGTTACAAGGAAGGAAATATAATATCTGGATCGCCAAGCTTGTCTTCCACGCAAAGGAGAGTCCCATCCGGACACGGGACGGAGTCTTGAGTCTTGTATCTTCATGTTCCAACAGTCCAGACAAAGTGTATAGTCCGGCTGTCCGGATACCCTCCCCCCAATCCAGGACTCCCTCAGTAGCCCCTGAACCAGGCTTCAATGACGATGAGTCCGGCGCGCAGAGTTGTCTTCGGCATTGCAAGGGGGGTTCCATCTCCGAATACTCCAAAGTAATTATCGAACACTTAGACCGTGTCTAGATCTGCGAGATGATCCTCACATACCATCATAGGGAACATAGCATAAATCTGATCTGCTGGAAATCTTCGTATGTCGTGCCCTTGCATCGTCGCCCGGCCCAACATGAACCGGTGTTTCTTGGCCCTCCTGGACTCGCGTTGCGAGGCAGTTTTATTGGCACGCCCTGCCAAAGCAGAGATCATGTTCCTCTTATTACGGGATCTTCCATTAATACGGGCGTGCGCCACCCCATGACGACTGTTGGTATGACTCCGTGTTTTTAGATAAGTCTCGAGCGGTCATGCTGAGGACTCTCGATATTCACCCCCTTTATAAAGGGGCCGAGGCCTACACCTCCTTTCCACCACCCTTGCGCCCCTTCGCCCCACGAGCTCTAACACCCGAGACTCAAACTCAAACACCCCAGATCCTCCAATATGTCCGGATCCAACCTTCAAGGCCGGTGGGTGGCCTCCTCGATCCAAGAGGAGGACATTGCGAGGCTTAGGGAGGTCGGATATCGGACTGCCGACATCCAGCACAGGCTTCCTGCTCCAGGGCAGGTCATCCCTACACCCGACCCAATGAGAGCGCCGTATTTGTTCCTCACTTCCTCCGCAGCTTGGGACTCACCCTTGATCCCTTTGTGAGGGGGCTCATGTTCTATTACGGGTTAGATTTTCATGATCTAGCTCCGGACGCTATCCTCCATATCTCATCGTTCATCATTGTGTGTGAGGCTTTTCTCCACGTCACTCCACACTTCGTCTTATGGATCAAGACCTTCAATGTGAAGCCGAAGATGGTCGAGGGGTGACATGCAGAGTGCGGAGGTGCCATAATAAGCAGGAACGCCAATGCCCCATGGCCAGAGGGTTCTTTCCCAGAAGTATCCGATGTATGGCAGCGGAGGTGGTTTTACGTCACGGCTCCCAGAGGCACAAAGTGGGTGGCCGCCCCCAACTTCCGCTCGGGCCCTCCATCACAACTGGCATCATGGAGCGATGCAGGATGGAATTGGGGCCCACTAGTTATGTACCAATACTGCAGGGCCGTATCCAGGAGCTTCTTGAGAGGGACATTAACCTTGTCAGCATAATTCAAGTAATGCTAATCCGACGGATGTTGCCGTGCAAACGCTGGCCTCACCGGATGTGGGAGTTCAATCAAGTGAGTCTGCGGACTATTAAGCACTTCTTCAGCCTGAAGCTCGAAGGGATGTGTAAATTATTCTTTGGAGCACAAGTAAAGTGTCCGGACACCACCGAGGATGCGGGCCTAAGCTGCAATCGCCTAGATACCCAAGTAAGTAACCTTGAAACTGGACACTTGGTTCATATTTGTCATAGTCATTATTCTGAAAATCCTCCGTGGCCAGGAATGGCTCAGCAAGGCGGAGAGAATCAGGTGTCCAACACCACTTCCCGAAGGCTCGCCTAGTCCAACCATTGCCAAGATGCTTGGCCGGGTGCTCAGCAAAATGCCCTCAGGGAAAGACGAAGGGAAGAACAGAGAAGCCGAACTTCACACACTGCGCATCCAAACCAGGGGAATGGCTACCTCCCCTAAGGAGGATAGTCGGGAAGGGGAATCTAAAGCCTCCTCCCCGCACGGGAAGAAGAGGGCCACCTCTGAAGACTTGGAGACGGAGGTGCCCAAGCAGGGGAAGAAAGCGTCACCAGGGGGCCCTGTCCCGAAGGGTGTCCTTACCGCGTCATGCCCGCCAACGAGCCTGCCCTCCACCGAGCTGTAAGTTAACCGTAAATTCGAAGGTACTACTTTTATCCGAGTACACTAACCAGGATTCATTCTTTGCAGACCGGCTAGCAGCTCTTCTCAACAGAGTTCGTCTTCGGGGGATCTTCCTCCGGAGATGATGGAGAATGAGACCCCACCAGCCTCTCCGCCTCATGAGGCGGGCGACACCGAGGTGTCTTCACGGAGGAGTCCGGATCTGCCAAAGCCAGGAGCTAATCCTTCAGTCGCCCTGGGCCTGGAGCGTTCGGCTCCCACGGGGGGCAATGAGAAGGGTCCGGCATAGTTCGGTGTCCGACCGGACATACTGACGGGCCTTCTGGAGCGAGCTGCACTCTCGGAGGAGCACCGCTCATTAATGAGAATGGTGCTCAAGAAGATTTCGTCCGCCACAAGCGGTTTGAATGAAGCATTTACGAGCCTGCTCAGAGGCTTTGAGGTATGTAGTGAAAAATACACAATTTTTTGGCTGTGAGGCACACGCTAGGTGTGCTCCATATGGATAGTAGCTCCTGAGACTCTGGTTGCCCGCCCTAGGCGGCAAACGGAGGATCATATTGTGTAAGTAATGATTGCGCTGTACATATGCGCAGGTATCTAAGGATCTGGCAGCCGACCAGTCCGTTGAAGTTGCCAAACTAAGGAGGCAGATTGGATCTATTGATGCCGATATCACGCGGGTGAACGAGCAGCTGAGCGAGTCGCAAGGTATGTGCTATGCTTTCCTTATTATGTTGCATAGGGAAATATGAGAGGGGCATAATATTAATGCGACATGCCTAGACTGCAGACGGTGGTTCTATCATGGAAGCCCTGAGGGCGGAACTTGTCCAGGCCAAGGAACAAGCTCGGGCTAGCAATGCGGCTGCCCTAAAGGCGGCCGAAGAGTTGATAGCCGAATAGGCTGCTCATCACCGAAGCGAAGACAAGATAGCCGAAATGGCTGTGGAGTTGAAAAATGCTGCCGACCGGTATGAGCTCCTTGAAAAGGAGAATCAGGTTAATTCGGCTGACCTGAACAAGGCACTTAATGCGGCCAAGCAGATGCGGACCGAAATCAGGGATGTGCGGGAGGAGCTTCGACAGGCCGGAAAAATCATGGCCGGGAGCCCCTACTTGTTGCGGATGAAGTTTTTGAATCCGAAGTATGCTCTCCTGGATCGACACTGGAGTCCTACAGATGCTTATGCGGACTTGGCGAAGAGTACAGCTAATGCCGCCAAGTTTTTCGAGGATCAAGGTGATAAAGAAGTGGAGAGGTTGTTTTGGTCGCAATTCAATGCTCCTGCACGTCCATTGCCGTTGAGTGAGAAGATGGCTGCTTTGGCGGAGCTTCATAGGTTGTCCAGGCTTGCCATGCGGTCTGCAATAGACCATCTTTGGCCGAAGGGGCCTAAGCCGGACAGTTATTTTGGTTTGGTGCAACAATTCGTCGGTGTCATATCTCAAATCGATGCCATGAGGAGGTCGGCGTGTATAGAGGGTGCACGGATGGCACTTGCCCACATTAAAGCATATTGGACAGATATGGAGGCCACCCTCATTGCCACCCAGAATCCGGCGGGAGGCCAAGATCCGGCCGAGCACTACTTGGAGCAGGTAACAGAGGGTGCTCACTTAATAGAGGCTCAGTGCTCGAAGAATGTCATGTTCAAGTGACAAATCGTGTCATTGTAAAAACAATGTTATTTTGATTATGAGGCTATATTTATACTTTGTGCCTGAAAGTATTATTTGTGCCTCCTGTGCGGCCGTTTTTATGTATATGTGCAATTCTGAAAGTTAGCAGTCGTTGGCTTCAGCCCCCACGCATACAATGCGGGGGTGTTCGCGAAAAATATGCATAATCACACTTGATCCAATGTCTTGGTCCATTAAGGAGGTGATCGCACGTTGAACTAGGCAACCGGACTATATAGCTGTAACACTTTCACTTAGCCATAGAAGTTTGACGGTGGGGCTACTATGCAGCCCCTAGTACTTTTGCATGCATCCGAATACGGGCGCGTGTATACATGACCGGGAAACGGTCCTTCGTTAATGGGGAGGAATCCTCAAGATTCCGGTAAGTCTTCGAGTGGTTGAACAGTCTCTCGATGTATCATGACAGTCAGTTTTCGGCTTTCTCTACTGAGGTGCTCATCCGGAATAACCTGGGCACAATCGCAGTAGTTCTCCTTTGGCCGCCTTAGCCAATAAGAACGGAACGTAAGGCGGCAAACCCAGGAGCCAGGCAAACCCAACATTTGACCAAAGACATGATTCAGAGCTGATGCATATAAGGCCAAAACTTGTGACGCCGAACACTCCCGAAGGTATTCGGACTTTGTAACAGAAAGTGGGCTGAAGAACACCCTTTCATTATAAACCCTGTATTTCCAGGTACGTGCATTAGTCTGTCATGGCAAAATGCCAAGAACGGCAATATCCTCTATGGGTATAGTACCCGTGGGATGTGTAAACAACAAGAGGCAATAGAAAAGGTTTACGCAGGGGCTTAATCTAAAGAGAAACCTTTGAGCGGGGCCCTGCTGCACGTCTGCGCCTTTGTCTCCGTTGTGCCGTTTCCTGGAAGGGTATCGCACGCATTGTGTCTGTAAAAAAGAAAAACTCGTGTAGAAGAGTACAACGTAAGCGTGCAATGGATGGAAAAAGTGTAAGGCATTGGCCTGTAAATAAGGTTAGGCCAACGGTGGGGTTTTATTAAATATTTATAGCCCCTGGTGTCCTCTATGGGATTACATATACGGCGCCCTGGCTCATTTTTATCCGGGCTGCCGGACTCGTCCAACCGTGTCCGTGGTCTTAACGACCAGTCACGCTTTCTGGTATCGGAGGCCGCTTAGAGTCCGGCTTCTAGGGCCGTCGCGTATTCCTCCGTGCATCAAGAGCGCTCTGTGTTTCTGTAAGTGCATCAAGTGCCCCTTAGTGATTTTGGTGTATTGAAGACTTATAGGTTAAGGGACTGATGCGTTTGTGAGTGTACACAGGACTATAAGTCTATGAGGAGTTTGATATTTACAGAGAAAGTCGACCCCTAAAAATGAAGTTTCTTCAACTGAAGACTTTGGATTTCTGAAGACTTTGAAAGTGAAGAAATTGGTGTGACCTTGAAGACTTGGCAATCATTCGGAGAATATGAAGCATGAAGACTTTTGTTTTCGTAGTTTCATTTTCTCTTTCTTGAGTCATAGGAAACACCGTACTGTTAAAGGGGGTCGAGGAAATACTAAGGAAAAACTTCCATGTGATGCTCAACTCAAAATCCTACACCTACCAATCCCTTCGAGTGAAGCCATTGGAAATCTCATACAGTTCAGTCATATTCTTCAGTGACAGAGACGAAGTTCTTCTGGTCTCTGAGGAATTTGTTCTGACTGAGGATTTAGGAATTCACCAGTGTGAATTGCCTACACAGTGAGGAACATGATAGCCCTGAGGACTTTGATAGTTAAAATTCCGACAGTTGTTGTGCTATGCGCCAGCGGTTCCAAAATATCTACCCACCTAACGGTCATATCAGACAAGGGCATTTATGTCTTATCATGTCGGGCTGCTCCCTAGGCTATAAATAGCCGCCCCCTTCAACCACTAGCTGGTTGGATGCTCCGAGAGAAACTAACACTTGTCATTTGAGAGCATCCCATCCTCCGAGGACTTTGAGCGAAAATCATCAAGTGAGGAAAACCCAAAACCCAACACCTACAAACCCAAAGTGATTGAGCATCACTGAAGAGATTGATCATGCGTGGATCCGATGCTTGTTTCCTTTGAAGACTGTGCTTCTTCCAAATGGTTAGGCGTCAAGGTCTAGAGCATCCAAGAGGAATTGTGGATCGCTGAGTGACCGATTTTGTGAAGGTTCGGAAGTCACCTGAAGACTTACCACGAGTGATTGGGCGAGGTCTTTGTGACCTTAGCCCAAGGAGAATACGGTGAGGACTGTGTGTCCGGGACTGGGTGTCCTCGAGTTTAAATACTCAGCCGCTCCAACCAGATGTACAACTGAGACAACAGTTGGAACTGGTCTACCAAATCATTGTCTTCACCAAGCTTACTGGTTCTATTTCCTCAACTCTTTCATTTCCTCATGTCTGTTGTTGTGTGCCTGTTCATATCTGTTTGAAGACTTTGACTGAAGACTTTCTCAATTTCCTCAGATCAATTTCTTCAGTCTGTCCGTCTTCTTTCTTGTGTTATCCTGTGTTTACGCTTTCTGTACTATGTGCTTGTCTTCATTTCATCATGATGACTATGCTTGTGTTCTGTTATGTTTACTTCTGAGTACTTATTCCGCTGCTAGTAGTTCTTCATTTAGGAATTTCATCACCAGAAAATTCCTCAGTGAAGAATTCATAAAAATCGCCTATTCACCCCCTCCAGTCGATATAACGCACTTTCAATTGGTATCAGAGCAAGGTACTCCCTTGTTCTGTGTGATTTTGGTTTAACCGCCTGGAGTTTTAGTTATGTCGACCGCAGGTATGACCAAGGTCTCTGCTGGGTGTCCTACCTTCGATGGAACAGACTACCCCTACTGGAAGAATAAGATGCGAATGCATCTTGAGGCAATTGACAACGATCTCTGGTATGTTGTGGAAAATGGTGTTCCCTCAGTCACACCTTCTCTAAATGCTACTGATGTGAAGAGATTCAAGCAACTCGATTCTCGAGCGAAGAATATCATATGTGCTCATCTGAGCAAAGGACAGTATGGAAGAGTGAGTGCTTTGGAAACTGCTAAGCTTATCTGGGATAGACTGTCCAAAGTAAATGAAGGAGTCTCAACTCAACGTGACTCTCATGTTGACGTTCTTCGCAATCTCTTCAACCGCTTCAAAAGACTCGACAATGAAAATGTTCAGCAAACCTTCGATCACCTCACTGACATCTCAAATGAGCTTCAAGCGCTTGGCGCCACTGACATCACCGACCATGAGGTGGTGAAGAAATTGCTGAGATCGCTAGATTCCTCATTTGATACTCTAGCACTGATGATTCAAGAGCGTGCTGACTACAAGTCACTTGATCCCGCTGATATCCTCGAGAGGCTAAACACTCATGAGTTCCAGCTTGCTAAGAAGAGAGATCTCTACAGTTCGAGCTATGGAAGATCACGTGCTTTGAAGGTCAAGGCAGTCTCTGAGTCTGAAGATGAAGACTTTGCTAGCAGCCTTGGTGACCCTGAAGAACTGAGCCAAGAACTTGCACTGCTCGTGAAGAAATTTCAGAAGTTCTCAAGACGTGGTCGCTTTGGAAAACCCTCAAGGAGCAATGATTCCTCATCCAATGACTACAAGAAGAGGCTATGCCACAAATGCAAGAAACCTGGTCACTACATCCAAGATTGTCCTTAGTGGGATAAGGAATCAAAGAAGAAGAAATACAAGGATTACAGTTCTGATGACGCAAAGAAGAAGAAGAAATCTTCAAAGTCTTCATCATCAAAATCCTCGAGGTCTTCATCTGACAAGAAGAGCAGCTCCAACAAGGCTCGGGCATTCATTGTCAAGGAAATGGACTCTAAGGCTGAATCTGAGGAACATGAGGACGAGGAGGCATCTGAGGAGTATGAGTCTGGTGTGGCGAGCCTAGCTCTCGCTACTGCATTCATCAGCAAGTCTATCTTCAACTCTGAAGAAAACGACTCCACCAACAAGGCTGATGAAGGCAATGATGACTACGCTCCCACCTATTGCTTCATGGCAAAGGGTGCCAAGATAACTAAATACGCCTCCTCTGACTCAAGTGAGGATGAATCGGATGAAAATCTCAAACCCAGCTACTCTAAACTTGCTAAAATTGCTGTGAAACAACAAAAGGCCTTTGAAAAGGTTCAAAACATGCTAGACAAAAGTGATGATATGTTGGGTGAAGAAATGGATCGCACTAAAACCTTGACTGAAAATCTTCAGAGACTTCAGTCCAGGTTTGACAATCTTCAAGGTCATCATAACACTCTCTTATCTGATCACGAGAAGCTTTCTTATGAATTTCTTCAAAGAAAGCAAGATCTTGAAAAGCTAAGAGTGGATTATGAAGATCTTCAGAAGGAGCACGATTCATTACTTGCTCAACAAATCAGCGCTACCCAGGAAGAATTTGTTCCTCCATGTCTGAAGTGCATTGAACGTGAAACTTCTAATCCTTCACCTGAATGTTCAAATGCTTCTAATGTTACAAATTCTTCATATGTCTCTTCTATCACTAATTCCTCATCTGAGGACAATGCAAGTATCACTGATGATGCAGGGCTGAAGGAATTGTACATGACAGACATGTATAAAAGCCTCAAAGGGCATCAGACTCTTTGTGATGTGCTCAAAAAGCAGATCCTCAACAAAAACCCTAGGAAAGAGGGTATTGCCTTTGAGAGGAAACTCAATGCTGATAGAACATATTGGAAGCCTGAGCAGTACCCCAAAACCTCATGGGTTGCTGCAAAAGGACCTCCAGTTGATCCATCCAACTTATCTGGCTTTACATGTGAGTCTCCTCATTCTTCTGATGAGTCATTTGACTCTAACTATAAACTGCTCAAAAATTAGAATGGTGAAGTATTTGCTAGATATGTTGGCACTAACTGCAGGAACGGTTCCCCTATGAAGAAAATCTGGGTTCCCAAAAGTTGCCTTGAAAGTCTTCAGGTGAATGTCCTCATGACACCACCTGTGAAGAATAGGAACTCCACATCAAATTCTTCATATGAACCAAATTCTTCATATGGATCCAAGTCCTCAAGTGGACCAAATTCCTCACATGGATCAAATTCCTCAAAAGGATCAAAGTCCTCATATGATCATCATCGTGCTAACCCTTCTATTTCGCAGGGTAGAGCTAAGGGCTATGAATATGTGCATTATTCTTCAAATCATTATGTTCATAAGTCCTCGAAGAATTTCTTTGCTTATTCATATGCTTACCTAACCCCTCTTATGCGAAACAAAGTGGACTGGCGTCTATGCCACCTTTCTCATATGGTGCTCGCAGAGTGATGAATTCTTTGCCACCCCTTCAGATGTGGGTGGTGAAGAAAAAGAACTAATCTCTTATGCAGGGTAAAGTCTCTAGTCGTGCTCAAAACGACTGAAGAATTTGCTGGAGACCTGAACAGTGCCTGATGGGACGCAGGCTAAACATGATGAAATGAACCTTCATTTCTCACGTCCTCATACTGATTATCTGTTCTAATTGCTTGATGAAATTGATCTGATGATATTGATGTCATATTCTTCACTGATGAAGTATATGAGTTTGTAAGCTGCACTAATTCATATGCAGGATGATCAACCCAAAGCAAATGAGTGGGTCCTCGATAGTGGATGTACAAATCACATGACTAGTGACAAGAATCTATTGATGGATGCTCCCTTATCACCGTCACATCTGAAGCATGTCATCTTCGCTGACAAAGGCAAAAGTCAGGTATTGGGTCTAGGTAAGATTGTGATATCTAAGGACATACACATGGACAGAGTCATGCTTGTCGAGTCCTTAGGATACAACCTCATGTATGTCTCAATGCTTTGTGATCTTGATATGGTTGTTGTCTTTGGCAAGTATTGTTGTGTTGTGATCTTGGAAGCTGACAATTCCAAAGTCTTCGAAGGCTTTAGGAGAGGAGACTTGTACATTGTTGATTTCTCTACAGGACCACAACCTGCTGTGTGCTTACTTGCAAAAGCTTCAGAAGGCTGGCTATGGCATCGACAGCTTGGTCATGCTGGCATGAGGAATCTGCACACACTCGCGAAGAAGAAGCATGTCATTGGCATTGAGAATGTCAAATTCCTCAAGGATCACTTATGCGGAGCTTGTGAAGCTGGGAAGATGACAAAGGCCAAGCATCCAGCGAAGACTATTATGACCACCACTCGACCATTTGAATTGCTTCACATGGATCTCTTTGGTCCTAATCATTATTCTGCTGTTACAAATGATGCATCTCTATATGGCTTTGTTATTGTTGATGATTATTCTCGTTACACATGGGTACACATTGTCACTTACAAACATGAGGTGCAGGAAGTTTTCAAACGATTTTCCTCAAGGGCTTCAAGCAACTTTGGTGTGAAAATAAAGCACATCAGGAGTGACAATGGAACTGAGTTCAAGAATTCCGGTCTTGATGACTATCTTGATGAACTTGGTATTACTCATGAGTTATCTGCTCCTTATACTCCTTAACAGAATGGCGTCGTGGAGCGCAAGAACAGAACTCTTGTTGAGATGGCTCGCACTATGCTTGATGAATACAAGATGCCTCATCATTTCTAGAGTGAAGCAATTGATACTGCATGCCAAATCATCAACAGAGTATATCTTCACAAATTCTTCAAGAAGACTGCCTATGAACGCCTCACTGACAAGAAACCCAATGTGAGTTACTTCAAAGTCTTTGGTGCTAAATGTTGGATTAGAGATCCTCATCACAATTCTAAATTTGCACCGAAAGCACATGAGGGTTTCATGCTTGGTTACGGAAAGGACTCGCACACCTACAAAGTCTTCAACAACGTTCTTCACAAGGTTGTTGAAACTGTGGATGTGCGGTTCGATGAAACTAATGGCTCGCAAAGAGAGCACCTACCTTCTGTGATAGATGAACCAGCACCTGAGGATTCTATCAAGTTCAAAGGCACTGAGGATGTCATTCCTACTGAAGAATCTGCTGAAGAATTCATTCCAGAATGTGATGAACGTCGAGCTGGCGCACCTGAAGAAAATGGTGCTGAGGAAAATGCATCTAAGGAAAATTCAGATCAAATTCCTCGAAGACAACCCGCTCATCCTCGTATTGCAAATGAAGTGCAAATTGAGAAGATCATCGATGACATTGAAGCACCAGGTCCTGTCACACGCTCAAAAGCTTCACATTTATCTAACTTTTGTGGCCACTTTGCGTTTGTTTCTATCACAGAGCCCACTAAGGTAGATGAAGCATTTCTGGAGCCTGAGTGGATTCAGGCTATGCAAGAAGAATTACACCAGTTCGAGCTCAACAACGTCTGGGAACTGGTCAAACATCCAGATCCTCGCAAGCACACCATTATTGGGACAAGGTGGATCTACCGCAACAAGCAAGGTGAAAATGGCCTTGTGGTGAGGAATAAGGCTCGGCTTGTAGCTCAAGGCTACACACAGGTTGAAGGAATTGACTTCGATGAAACTTTTGCACCTGTTGCTAGACTTGAGCTATTCGCATATTACTTGCTTATGCTAACCATCATGATATTATCTTACTAAAAATGGATGTGAAAAGTGCATTCCTCAATGGTAAGATTGAGGAAGAAGTATATGTTGCTCAACCCCCAGGTTATGAAGATCCAAAGAATCCCGACAAAGTCTTCAAACTCAACAAGGCCATGTATGGCCTCAAGCAAGCCCCTCGGGCGTGGTATGATACTTTGAAGGAATTCTTCATGAAGAAAGGCTTCAAACCCGGTTCACTCGACCCAACTCTTTTCACTAAGTCTTATGATGGTGAATTGTTTGTGTGCCAAATATATGTTGATGATATCATTTTCGGCTGTACTGACCAAGGATACAGTGATGAATTTTCCTATATGATGAGTGAAGAATATCAAATGTCTATGATGGGAGAGTTGAAATTCTTTTTAGGTCTTCAAATTCGTCAACAGCAGAATATTCATATCTCAGGAGAAATACCTCAAGGACGTATTGAGGAAATTTGGCATGCAAGATTGCAAAGGGGTCAAAATTCCAATGCCCACAAATGGCCATCTATGCACTGATGAAAATGGTAAAGACTTCGATCAAAAGGTATACCGCTCCATGATTGGCTCTTTATTGTACCTATGTGCATCTAGGCTGGATATTATGCTTAGTGTTTGCATGTGTGCCCAATTTCAAGCTACACCGAAGGAATTTACACCATAAGGCTGTGAAGCATATTCTTCGATACTTAGCTCACACACCAACACTTGGATTATGGTATCCCAAGGGCTCCACTTTTGATCTCATTAGATATTCACACTCTGACTATGCTGGCGATCGCGTGGACCGCAAGTCAACATCTGGTACATGTCATTTCCTCGGACTATCTTTGGTCTGTTGGTCCTCGAAGAAACAGAACTGCGTATCTCTCTCCACTGCAAAAGTTGAGTACATTGCTGCTGGATCGTACTGTGCTCAACTACTATGGATGAAGAAAACACTCAAGGACTATGGCGTTAACGTGAAGAATGTGCCTCTCTACTGTGACAATGAGAGTGCCATCAAGATTGCTCATAACCCAGTTCAGCACTCGAAGACCAAGCACATCCAGATTCGTCATCATTTTCTTCGTGATCATGTGTTGAAGGGCGACATCTCCATCGACCACGTCAGCACTGAAGATCAGCTGGCCGATATCTTCACTAAGCCCTTGGATGAGAAGAGATTTAGCAAGTTGTGGTGTGAGATAAATATCATAGAATCTTCGAATGTTCTCCGAAATGGACACACCTCCTAACACTTATGCTGACTTGATGACCTAGATGCGCAACACACAAAGTAACGTTTTTCTTCAATCAATGAAGACTAACCCTCTAAGTGTGAAGAAATTAATGAAGAAATTGATTCTCAGAGCCCTACGACAATTGTACGCGGTGTCTGAAATCAGCTTTCTCATACGGTGGGTTACGCCACCAACCAAAGTTGAAAATCTTCAATATCAGTTTTTTTTCATTTTTGAAATTCGTTAGTTTTTTTAAATTGTTCAGCTTTGCATTGTCTTCACTCTTTCCGGTGTTGTTCTTCATTTGACTCTCTCTCTCTCTC
>NC_041393.1:391600494-391603206 GCF_002162155.2 Triticum dicoccoides | reverse complement strand
GGTCTATTCTGCTAATATTAGTAGAGTAACTATTCTGCACACCACTTCTGCACTGCACGCTGAATGCAAGCGCACGTCATTCTTTGAACCAAGTGTGCTGCAGTACTCACACGAGTGAACTTCTCATCGAAAAAAACTGCACGCGTTATTTTTTCGGTACTGTTTTCGCTCTAATTTTTAACCGTTTATCGGAATGAGGCGTGTAATATCCCGTTGAAAAGCTATGGATTAGGCGCAACTTCTACATGTCGAATACTTTTCGAGATTCCACACAGTTTAAGAGCAGTTTTGAAAATGGTGCGGCCCATGACAAGTGGCAGCGAGCTTTTTTTCGCGATTTCTTCTAAACCGCTCGTCGGAATGAAGCAAACGATAAGCCATTGGATAGATATCGTCGAGGTGCATCTTTTTCATATATAAATTTTTCTCTAAATCCTTACAGTTCAGGATCAGTTTCAAATTTACTAAATCACGGAATTCTGTTTTTGATTTTTTTTCAAATTTTCGGTACTATTTTTGCTCCACTTTTTTAACCGTTTGACGAAACAGGCGTGTGATACGCCGTTGGAAAGCTACAAACGAGGCGCAACTTTCATATGTTGAAATATTTTTGAAATTTCTTACGGTTTTAAGTTAATTTTGAAAATTGTGCGGCGGACGACAAGTGGCAGCGGCCGTTTTTGGCAAAATTTTTGCAAACCGCTGGTCGGAATGATTCAAACGAAACGCCGTTGGAAAGATATCGACGAGGCGCAACTCTTTCATGTAGAACACTTCCACTAGTTCCTTACGGTTTAAGAGTTGTTTTGATTTTACTGAAATGCGGACACTGTTTTTCGCGGGCCCAAAATCGACGAAGGAACTGCATCGGACAGAAAAATGCACTGCTCCGGATTGAAAACCGCACTGCATCAGACTGGCAAGTGCACTGCATGATTTCTTTTTTGTGGTACGTAAATTTTTCCAAACAAGGTGGAGTGCACTTCATGTGGAGCGTTGATGAACCCTGTAATACTACAAAAAGTGAGCCACATTCTTTTTCTTTTATCGTCTCTGTAACATTTTTTATCAACGAGTATGAGACATTTTTTATCAACGAGTATGCACTGCAGGGACGAGGTGAGTGTACTGCATCAATTGTTCTTTTCCAATTTTCTTTCTACTGCACACAAACAACAGAGTGAGCTGCATTAAAAAAATCAACTTTTTCAAGTTTGTTTTCTTCCAATTTATTTTTGCACTTGGCAACATAGTGAACCGCTCGAAGAGAGAAGATCACTACAGCAATGAATCAAGTGAGTTGCACTTAATATTTTTCCTTTTCTTCTATGCATGTTTTCGAGAGCCACAAACAAAACAAAGTGCATTAGAAAAAGAAGTGAACTTCTCATGGGAATTTATTTTTCTCTTTTTTTACAAAGTAAACCACTAATCACCACAAAATGGACCACATCATTTTTTTCTCAAAGTACATAGCATGGTAAAAAAATCTAGTTCGACAAAAGAACTGCTCAGTACAGTCAAGCGAACATCTTCAGCCCAACGTGACTTTACTTTTTTTGTGATATGGGCTTCAACTTCTCTCAAAGGGCACTGCATGGTAATGAAATGCAGTTTTTTTACAATGAACTAATGAAGTGTAGTTTCCAACAACAAGAAAATTGATAAACGGGATGAAATGCAGTTTTTACAATGAGGTAATGAAGTGTAGTTTCCAACAACAAGAAAATTGATAAACGAGGCAATTGGGTGGATACTGCTCTTCCAGGTCGTCGTCACCGCCTTCGAACCTACATGCGCCACTGCAAAGGAAATATCTAGTCGTTCAGCACTGCAAGCGTCTTCTTTCCCTGTTGACGTTTGGAGTAGGGGAAAGGACCGCGAGCAGGGGATAAGTGGACTGCGCACGCACTTGTCGTGCACTGAGTTAGCTAGCGAGCACGGGAAGGATGGACGGAGGAGTGGCCTGCACGCCCCAGCTGCGCGAACCGCGAGCCACTGGTCAGCGAGCTGCAAGTCCTCGACGGAGAAGAATTCGCTGATGCCCCAATACTGCAAGGTACTAGAGGGGGCACACGCCCACTGCACTGCACGTAGAGTCGCGGTGCACTGCACCACCACAGCCATTGCTGCTCCAGCGGCGGAGGGCCAGGCTCCACTGTTGCATGTGTACTGCAGATGCACGCGCATGCGACCTGCAAGCAATACGCCCACGAGATGCACACATACACGACCCGTGGAGATGGGAGGGGAGCTTCTTACAGGCCATTGGAGCAGTCAGAGAGGAACCGGGGCCGTCGTCCTACTCATCAGCCACGGTTGTGGGAAGAAGCACAGGAGACGGCGCAGGCCATGACCACCGGATGTGAGGAGGGGAAGCCGTGGCGGCCACCGCGCCGGGATAGCACCTTAGCCTCGCCGGGATAGAGCGGAGGCGACCAGATAGGAAGAGGATGGACGCCGGGGAGGCACGGCGAGCTCGGGCGGATGCATTGTTGTCGGGGTAGCTACCCAGGGGGCACGGGGCGGACAAGGTAGGTGGAACCGGATCCTGCCGGATTTGGTGGTTGCTTGGCGGGGGCGTGGACGGAGTTGATGGCCGGCTCTGGGGGTGACGGCGGCGGGGCGCGGGCCGTTGGTGGCGGTGGCTCGCATCCAGGGCGGCGGTGGTCCGGGATGGGGACGAAGGAGGGAGGCGAAGGTCTGCTCCTC
>NC_041393.1:391520643-391600372 GCF_002162155.2 Triticum dicoccoides | reverse complement strand
AGCAATGGGGAGGAAGGGGCAGCGCCGGTCGGGCGGGTCAAGGATGAAGGTGGGCGGATCTGGGACAGGAAAGAAGGTGGGTGGGTGCAGAGGGACATGGAAGATGGAGTGGAGGTGGCCTGGCAGTGCGGGGGGAAGAAGGTGGGAGGGGAAGGGGGCGACGCGCTAGAGAAGGAGAGGGCTCGTGGGGTGTTAGCAGAATAAGACTCTAGAGGGTGTTATCATAATAGACTATATATATATATATATATATATATATATATATATATATATATATATATATATATATATATGAGTTTAATGTCCTCTACAACATTCACTTATTGTTATTTCTTCAAGTTGATTTCTTCTGCTAAGTGAATGTGATCGGACCCTTCTCCCTCTATGCTAAACTCAACCCAGTCTATTCACAAATTCCTCATATGCGTTCTATTTGAAACTCGTTCAAATTCTTCACTGTGTCCTTGACAGCTGAAGAAATTGCGATCGGAACTTTTAACTTATCTTATCTGAATTTTCGGCTTTGCCGCTCAAACTGTTCCGCTTCTCACGACAAATACTTATCTATTCACCCACGATCCTACACGATCGCCACCTCTCAGTACGTGGGTGACATATGTCAAGCGAATGGGAAGGGGCCAGGGGCATGTTCGTCCGATTTCCTCGGTTGAACAGTTTTTCACTCTCTCTATAAATACCCCTGTCTCTTCCTCACTTCACTTTCACCTCGCTCGCGCTCTCTCCCGCTCGAGCTCCCCAAAACCCTACCGCCGCCGCTACTTCATCGTCGCCGGTGAGGAAGAGCTTCACTGCCTCGACCTCGTCGCCGTCATACTCGCGCCGGCTGCAAATTTCTTCACTCTGTCGCCGTAGCCGTCTTCCTCTGCCAAGTTAGGGCGTGGAAGATCTGACCTGACGAACTTCACATCTGTTCTTCCCAGTTCGTCGTGTTCTTCACTTCGGGTAATTAAAAGTTACTTTTATTGCTCGCTTTGGTTCTCAAGCTTTCCTGACAATCTTCAAAGGTGTTTATTCTTCAAATCTTCACACACATGAACACCTCACATGTCATCTTCTCTTGATTTGTTTCTCTAAGCAATTATTTTCTTCAAGATTCCTCAATTGTGTGGATTTTCAATCTACACAACTTTGGAACCTAAGAAAAGAACGCTTAGTGAAATTCCTCAAGACTCATCTGGTCAAATTGCTCAAAACCTATTCTTTTTGAAAAACCTTCTGAGAATGCATATGACCACTCCAAATTCCTCGCAACTATACTCTGTTCACAGGTACAAATGTCCGCTTCTGAATCACTAGGTTCTCATCAACTTAACTCATTTGCAGCGTTCCTCGAAGAAAAGTTGCATACCTCTTCAGAAACTTCAGTTGTTCATATTCCTCAGCTGAAGAAAATGGGTGATAAAAGGCCACAGAAGGGAGAAAGAGGCCTGAGGTCAATACTGCGTTTGAAATCCCTGAGGACATATACAAGGACTACTACACTCCGGTTGAAGCCAAATTCGGCAAAGAGGACAAGAATCAGCACAAGGTGCGCATACAAAGGATAGAGAGGAGATGGGCACGAGAATGGAGGGAGTACAGGTATGTCACTTCCAAATATATGAAGAAATTCGCACTCAACCCTCCATGCCCAAGACCTCCATTGGCACCAGGCCAGTTGGCAGATCCCACCAGCCTCAAGCGCGGTGAGGATTATCCTGATGAATGGGCAAAGCGCCAGGCCAAACTGGCTAAGCAAGCAAAGGAAGCAGTGAAGAAATTCAACACAGACTCTGCTGCTACTGCTGCCTCTGCTGAGGCCTCTGCTAGTCAGCCAAAGAAGGCAATGCACAAGAAGCCCGCACATAAGTCCAGTGCTTCACCTTCAATGCCCTCACGGCCAAGCTCCTCTGCTATGCCATCAAGGCCAGATTCCTCAAGGCCCTCACGGCAAATTCCTCAGACTGCTCCTTCAAAGTCCTCAGCTCCTCCGTCAAAGTCTTCAGCTGCTCCGACAAAATCCTCGGCACCTATGCATCTCGCCACGTGCCAAAGGACTCAAGGCTTCTCTATTGTCTCAGGAGCATCTCCAAGCTCCTCAGCTGCTCGTAGTCCTCAGCTGGTCCCCCTCTGCTGAAGAAAAAGGCCACTGCTGGACGAGGCACTCGACCAAGTCCTCACAAGAAGCAGGTCGCCTTCCACGTATCCTTAGATGATGATGAGGCTGATGATGAAGAACTTGCCGAAATCATCAGAGACAGGCAAGCCAGGGCCGCTAGAGCCAAAGGCAGCAATGTGTCGCTGATGCTGGATCCAATGTTGATCCTCGACTACATTGACCTGTGGCACAAGGATCCTAACATGCCTTTGCCGGAGATGAACCTCACTCCTGGTCAAAGTCATGTTCTTACCGCCTTCATTGAGGAAGAAAAATGGAAATTTGATCAAGGCAGAAGTTTGAAGAAAGCGCAATACAAGAAGCAGCGCTACCTCAAGGACAATGTCCTCACTCTCACTCCTGATCAGCTCCTTGCCTTGCAAGTTGAAATCAAACAACTGAGTGATGAATTTGATCACTACCATGCTGATTGGAAGGGCGCCAAGGTGTGTTTCGTCAATCTGACGAAGAAATTCACTTCAAGTTTTGCTCCACCTGTGCACGTTGAAGTTACTCAGGCTGAGGCATCTGCTCAGCCTACTGATGAACATGCCAGCACCGCTGATGACATTCAGGCTGCTGAAGAAAATGAGAGTGCCAGGGCTGATGACTCCATTCCAGCCGCTAAAGATATTGCCAGGGCATTCACTAGTGATGCGCCTGAGGAAAGTGAACAAATCAGGACAACTGCATCAGTTGTGCCTGAGGAAAATGAACCTAAGTCCTCTGCACCTCCTGTGCCTACACCAACTCTGATCCTTCCATCTGCATCAGATGCGAAGAAGACCAAGGCTGCAGAACATGCAACTGTGAAGAAAAGGAAGGCATCAACTTCTTCAAATTCTTCAGCTCTGAAGAAGACGAAGACTCTGATCAGTTCAATTGACAATCCAATTGATGTCGTTCCAGTCTCATCAATGCCACAAAGGACCTTGTTCCATTTGGTGAAGATTATGTGATTCCTGATGAATCTGATGAAGAAACTCCTTCTGATGCTTCGACAGAGCAGTTGGACGAAGAAATTGAAGTGGATAAAATCCCTTCAACCCCAGTCATTTCCTCACCTATGCCTCAGTTTACTATTGAAGAGGCAGGTGTTGAAGAAATTGAAGATGAGGATGTGGACATTGGGTGTACCACTCCTGTGCTTAATGATGAATTTTGGGACAGTCAACATCCAAACTCTCCTATGTTCACTCCACTCCAAGCTATTCCTCAGTCCCCTGCTGCCACTGAAGTGCAAATGGGATCTGAAAAACCTCATGCAATCCCAAGTGTTCATGAAGAAATTCCAGCCACTAGTGCTGAAGAAATTGTCAATGAAGAATTGACGACCCAGGCTGAAACTGAAGAAGAGCTTGAAATTCCTCAGCCTGAGGAACCTGAGATTGCGATTCCTGAAGTGGTGCTGCAATTGACTGACACTCCTAAGCCCAAGCCAAAGGATCCTTTCTCTAAGAAGCAAAAATTCAAGGCTGATGATTTCTTTGGCGAGCACGTATTCTTCATGGAATTCAACCCCTATGACAATGCTCGTCTTAGAAGGAAGCGTTTATGGACCGCCAGCCAGGCCAACTTCTATTCCTCAGTGCTCTTCAACAAGGACAAAGTCTTCGATCATGAGCATATTCCTCATGTGGACATGGAATCCATGCCTTGCTTCTCTCAAGTCCTCAGCATGATTCATGACGCTGGCTTGCTCAATTTCTGCTCTGACATAGTTGATTGGAATAAAGAGCTTATTCTTCAGTTCTACGCAGCTTTGCATATCACAGGCGATGCTGCTACGTCAACTCATGGGTGTTGGACTGGATGACTGAAAACACTCATTACAAGGCACTAGCCTCTGAATTGCTTCGTGCCTTACCAATCAGTCCTCCACCTGACGGTGCTCGTTGTCTGTATGATGAGCCTGAACTTACTGATCACTATATGCAAGCCGCTCCAACCAGATGTACAACTGAGACAGCAGTTGGAGCTGGTCTACCAAATCATTGTCTTCACCAAGCTTACTGGTTCTATTTCCTCAACTCTTTCATGTCCTCATGCCTATTGTTGTGTGCCTATTCATATATGTTTGAAGACTTTGACTGAAGGCTTTCTCAATTTCCTCAGATCAATTTCTTTAGTCTGTCTGTCTTCTTTCTTGTGTTATCCTGTGTTTACGCTTTCTGTACTCCGTGCTTGTCTTCATTTCGTCATGATAACTATGCTTGTGTTCTGTTATGTTTACTTATGAGTACTTATTCCACTGCTAGTAGTTCTTCATTTAGGAATTTCCTCACCAGCAAATTCCTCAGTGAAGAATTCATAAAAATCGCCTATTCACCCCCCCTCTAGTCGATATAACGCACTTTCAGTTTCCGTTAACGGTGATGACGCCACATGGACCGGGCATCTTGAGTGTAAGGTAGGCATAGTGCGGTACTGCGTTGAAGCGGGCGAAGGCCGTTCTTCCAAGCAATGCGTGATAGCCTCTTTGGAAGGGTGCGATGGTGAAGAGTAGTTCTTCACTTCTGGAGTTGCCTGGGGAGCCGAATGTTACCTCCAGTATGACGGAGCCCCTGCCGTAGGCTTCAACGTCTGGTATCACCCCTTCAAAGGTGGTGTTGCTTTGGCTAATTCTGGATGGTTCTATCCCCATCCTGCGGACAGTGTCCTGGTATATTAAATTGAGACTACTGCCGCCGTCCATGAGGACGTGGGTAAGATGGTATCCGTCGATTATTGGGTCAAGCACCAAGGCCTCTGATCCTCCACGCCTAATACTAGTCAGGCAGTCCGTGTGGTCGAAGGTGATCGGACAAGCCAAACAGTAGTTAGGTATGGGTACGATGGGCTCCATAGCGTACGCGTCTCTGAGCACGCGTTCGTGCCTTCTCATGGATGTGTCAGTCGCGTGGATCATGTTTACTGTTTTAACCTCTGGTGGGAATTTTTTCTGTCCCCCAGTGTTTGGCTGGCGAGGTTCATCCTCGTCTTCACTTGGTGTTTCCCTTCCCTTGTGTTCGGCATTTAATTTGCTGGCCTGCTTGAAGACCCAGCACTCTCTGTGAGTGTGGTTCGCAGGTTTGTCTGGGGTGCCATGAATTTGGCATAGTCTATCCAGGACTCTGTTCAGACCGGACGGTCCCTCTTTACTGCCTTTAAATGGCTTCTTTTGCTGATCGGGTCGAGAGTCCCTGAATTCGGTGTTGACCGTTGTGTTATCCAGGCTCTCTTCTTTGTTTTGACGTTTGTTTTTGTTACGCCGAGGCTTCCCGTTGCCATCCCTTATTTTGGATGTGCTTGGGTCGCTGGTGCCTTTACGGGCCAACCAGCTATCTTCACCTGCGCAAAAGCGGGTCATAAGGCTTATTAAGGCTGCCATTGTCCTTGGCTTTTCTTTGCCGAGGTGTCTGGCGAGCCATTCATCGTGGATGTTGTGTTTGAATGTTGCTAAGGCTTCGACATCCGGACAATCAACAATTTGATTCTTCTTAGTGAGGAATCTGTTCCAAAGCTTGCGGGCGGACTCTCCGGGCTGTTGGATTATGTGACTTAAATCGTCCGCATCCGGAGGATGGACATAAGTCCCTTGAAAATTGGTCCTGAAAGCGTCCTCGAGTTCCTCCCAACTCCCAATTGAATTTTCGGGGAGGCTTTTCAACCAGTGCCGAGCTGGTCCCTTCAACTTGAGGGGAAGCTATTTGATGGCGTGGAGGTCATCCCCACGAGCCATGTGTATATGCAGGATAAAATCCTCGATCCAGACCCCTGGGTCTGTCGTTCCGTCATATTCCTCTATGTTCACAGGTTTAAAACCCTATGGAAATTCATGCTCCAGTACTTCTTCAGTAAAGCACAGGGGGTGAGCAGCCCCTCTGTATCTGGACGTGCTGTGGCATGCCGTCGGCTGTTGTTGTGTCCGGTGTTTATTCCAAACTGATGTCCGATTGGTATGATCATTTTGGTGACCATAGTCCCGCACCGGGGTGTGTCCTTTAGATCCGTAGATGGACCTAGCCGCGCCGGCTTTCTTATCCAGGTGTTCACGTAGATTGTGCACGGCGTCGGTAGCTGCTCTGTTGCGGTTATGAAGTGGTTCGTCCGGCCTCCTGGTCATGTTATTCTTTGGTGGAACGGCCTCGTCGTCGAATTCTGGCAGTAGCTTGCGTTTTGGATAGCTCTTTGTATGGCGATCGTCGCCGTATCTTTCTTCAGTGTCTAGCACTCTATTCCATCTGCGATTGAGCATTTCCTGTGTGGCCTTTAGCCGTTGCTTCTGCTTCTTTAGACTTCTCGCGGTGGCCATAAGCCTTCTGTGGAGGTTATCTCGTTCCAGCGTGTTCCCGGGATGATGAATGCATCATCATCTGGACTGTGTTCTTGTCTTAGGGCGGTTTTATGAACTCATCCCTCGGGATCATTGTGATCGGGCGTCTGCTCCGAACTGTGTTCGGCGTGACCTGGCTCGTCCTGCTCCATCGTTGGGTCCGTATGGTCGTTGTTGCCTTCGGAGTTGACTGGGGTGTCGATCTTTCTGGTGCTCTTGTCACTATTTTTACTGTTGCTGGACTTGGAGCGGCGTCTGCGCTATCGCTTTGGTTTTTGCCCGGGGGTTTTATCTTCCGGATTATCACCGTCGTCCTTCTTAGGCATGTCCACCATGTATATATCGTACGACGGGGTGGCTGTCCACCGCCCTGTGACCGGTGGTTCCTGTTCTTCTCCTGCATCGTCGTCCATACCGTCGATGTTTTCAGAGTCGAAGTCAAGCACGTCGGTTAATTTATCGACCGTGGCAATGAAATGGGTGGTGGGTGGGCAACGAATTCCTTCATCGCCTGCTTCCCACTCGAGCCGGACATAGTTTGGCCAAGAGTCTCCTGTCAAAGAGAGAGATTTTAACGAGTTCAGCATGTCATCAAAGGGCAAGTGCTGGAAGATATCCGCAGCGGTAAACTCCGTTATGAGAGCCCAACCAGGCTCGGCGGGCTCGGGAGCGCGCGGACTGGAACCTACAGCCGGATACGAGTCTGGGGGTCCGGTGTCACAGGATTCCCTAGAGGTAAGGTCTGTGTTCGGCTCTACCGCCGATGAGTGTGCGGCCTGCGGGGCGGGATCCATCCACCCGTCCTCGGGCAACGCAGTCTGCTCCGGATTTAATTCCGAGGCTACCGCAGGGGTGATATCCCAAGCATTGTCCGACAACAGGTCTAAACAGTGCTCATCGTGACTGTCTGGCGCTCCTGGCACATGCTCGATTCCGTCGAAGATCAAGTTTCCGCGGATATCGGCCGTGTAGTTCAGGTTTCCGAACCTGACCTGGTGGCCAGGGGCGTAGCTGTTGATCTACTCCAGTTGGCCAAGAAAATTGGCCCGCAACGCGAAGCCGCCGAACATGAAGAGTTGTCCGGGGAGAAAAGTCTCACCCTGGACCGTGTTGTTGACGATTGAAGGCGCCATCAAGCCTTGCAGCAGCGACACAGAGGAACTCTTAATGAAAGCACCAATGTCGGTGTCAAAACCGGCGGATCTCGGGTAGGGGGTCCCGATCTGTGCGTCTTAGGCTGATGGTAACAGGAAGCAAGGGACACAATGTTTACCCAGGTTCAGGCCCTCTCGATGGAGGTAAAACCCTACTTCCTGCTTGATTGATATTGATGATATGAGTAGTACAAGAGTAGATCTACCACGAGATCATAGAGGCTAAACCCTAGAAGCTAGCCTATGATGATTATGATTGTGATCGGCCTTCTAAGGACCAACCTCTCCGGTTTATATAGACACCGGAGAGGACTAGGGTTTACATGGAGTCGGTTACAAGGAAGGAAATATAATATCCAGATCGCCAAGCTTGTCTTCCACGCAAAGGAGAGTCCCATCCGGACACGGGACGGAGTCTTGAGTCTTGTATCTTCACGTTCCAACAGTCCGGACAAAGTGTATAGTCCGGATGTCTGGATACCCCCCAATCCAGGACTCCCTCAGGAACCGCCTATAATGTATGTAGCATGGAAGATATCGAGATCTCATAGTTGTTGCGTTGACAGTGAAAGTATACCGCTCAAAATGTTATTCATCTCTATTTTAAAATCGAGCTCTGGCACCTCTACAAATCCTTGCTTCCCTCTGCGAAGGGCCTATCTATTTACTTTTATGTTGAGTCATCACCCTCTTATTAAAAAGCACCCGCTGGAGAGCACACTGTCATTTGCATTCATTACTATTAGTTTATATTGGGTATGACTTGACTGGATCTCTTTTACCATGAATTACAATGTTTATTCAGTCCTTGATCTTCAAAGGTGCTCTGCATTTATGTTTTGCGGTCTCAGAAAGGGCTAGCGAGATACCATCTTGTTATATCATATTATGATTGTTTTGAGAAAGTGTTGTTATCCGAGTTTTATTATTATTGCTTGCTAGTTGATTATGCCATTGATATGAGTAAACATAAGACCTAAGTGTTATTGTGAATATGGTTAGTTCATAATCTTTGCTGAAAACATGAAAGCTGGCTTTACATATTTACAACAACAAGAGCAAACAGAGTTTGTAAAAGTTTTTCTTTATCACGTTAAGTTTATCAACTGAATTTCTTGATGAAAAGCAATGGTTTAAGCTTGGGGGAGTTGCTACATTTCTGTCGTATCTACTTTTCCAAACACTTTTGCCCTTGTTTTGGACTCTAACTTGCATGATTTGAATGAAACTAACCCGGACTAACGCTATTTTCAGCAGAACTGCCATGGTGTTATTTTTGTGCAGAAACAAAAGTTCTCGGAATGACCTGAAAATCCACGGAGATTACTTTTGGGAATATAAAAAATACTGGTGAAAGAATCAAGCCCAGGGGGCCCACACCCTGTCCACGAGGGTGGGGGCACGCCCCCTACCTCGTGGGCCCCCTGGATGTCCTCCGACCTCAACTCCAACTCTATATATTTGGTTTCGCGGAGAAAAAAATAGAGAAAAAGTTTCATCGCGTTTTACGATATGGAGCCGCCGCCAAGTCCTAATCTCTCTCCGGAGGGCTGATCTGGAGTCCGTTCGGGGCTCCGGAGAGGGGGATTCGTCGCCGTCGTCATCATCAACCATCCTCCATCACCAATTTCATGATACTCACCGCCGTGCGTGAGTAATTCCATCATAGGCTTGCTGGGCGGTGATGGGTTGGATGAGATTTACCATGATCAAGTTAGTTTTGTTAGGGTTTGATCCCTAGTATCCACTATGTTCTGAGATTGATGTTGCTATGACTTTGCTATGCTTAATGCTTGTCACTAGGGCCCGAGTGCCATGATTTCAGCTCTGAACCTATTATGTTTTCATGAATATATGTGAGTTCTTGATCCTATCTTGCAAGTCTATAGTCACCTATTATGTGTTATGATCTGACAACCCCGAAGTGACAATAATCGAGATACTTCTCGATGATGACCGTAGTTTGAGGAGTTCATGTATTCACTATGTGTTAATTCTTTGGTCCGGTACTCTATTAAAAGGAGGCCTTAATATCCCTTCGTTTCCATTAGGACCCCGCTGCCACGGGAGGGTAGGACAAAATATGTCATGCAAGTTCTTTTCCATAAGCACGTATGACTATATTCGGAATACATGCCTACATTACATTGATGAACTGGAGCTAGTTCTATGTCACCCTATGTTATAACTATTACATGAGGAATCACATCCGACATAATTATCCATCACTGATCCAATGCCTACGAGGTTTTCACATATTGTGCTTTGTTTATTTACTTTGCTGTTGCTACTGTTACAATCACTACAAAACTGCTATCGCTACTTTTGCCACTATTACCATTACTATCATACTACTTTGCTACTAAATACTTTGCTGCAGATACTAAGTTATCCAGGTGTGGTTGAATTGACAACTCAACTGCTAATACTTGAGAATATTCTTTGGCTCCCCTTATGTCGAATCAATAAATTTGGGTAGAATACTCTACCCTCGAGAACTGTTGCGATCCCCTATACTTGTAAGTTATCAGTCAGCAAGTGTGACGTGGCAACGGGGGTTCAATTCATTAAAAAGGTGATTTTTTGTTTTGGTTGCCCTCACAACATCATCACTGATAATGGCACTAATCTGTCTAAAGGTGCTATGAAAGAATTTTGTCAATGTGAACATATTCGTCTTGATGTTTCATCTGTGGCCTACCCCCAGTCCAATGGTCAAGCTGAAAGAGCCAATCAAGAAATCTTGAGAGGCATAAAACCCCAGCTTATGGTCCCTTTGCAGAGGACGCAGGGGTGTTGGGTTGAGGAGTTGCCCTCAGTGCTATGGAGTATCAATACTACCACCAACAGGTCTAAGGGTTACACACCTTTCTTCATGGTTTACGGAGTAGAGGCGGTTCTCCCTAGTGACATCCGTCATGACTCGCCCCGTGTGGTGACTTATGTTGAAGCTGATAATGAACAAGCACATCAGGATGCTCTTGACCTTTTGGATGAGGAGCATGACCTTGCGGTGTCTTGCTTGGCGATTTACTAGCAAGATCTGCATCGCTATCATACTCATCGGGTTAAAACCTGGACCTTTGAAGAAGGTGATTTGGTGCTCTGGCTCATCCAGGACCAAACAGACATGCACAAGTTATCCCCACTCTGGGAAGGGCCCTTTGTGGCCAGCAAAAATCTAAACAACTGGTCATACTACCTTATCGATGTTCGAGACCACAAGGACTCACGCACGTCGGAGGAGGAGACCCGCCGGCCGTGGAATATTGCTCATCTTCGGCCTTATTACACATGAGCCACTAGCTCTTGTGATGTACATATTTCTACCAATGTATATATTATGATTAGTATAATAAAGCCGGCATCCCTGATAATTCAGGGCCTCTGTCATTTCATTTATGAGAATTTGAGTCTTTATTGTCAATTCATAAGGTCACTTGGGGGCTTCCTGCTTATTGAGCATAGCTATGACTACCCTCTTGATCCGGCTTGTATGCCTTGATTGCAAATTACTTGGGGGCTTCCTGCTCATTGAGCATGGCTATGACTACTCCACTGATCCGGCTTATACGCCTGGATTGAAAAATTATTTGGGGGCTTTCAGTTTAATGAACAGAGATTTGTTTACCCTTTTAATTGGCTTGGACACTAGGTGTATTCACCAAAAATACAGGTTGACCTTCCTTTGTATGTGTGTCACTCCGACCAGGTAATCCTGGAATGACTCGCCGTACTCTTGACAGTCAATCTTATAAAGACCCTGAACTTGTCAAAGTTAAAGCGGCGATCGGTCATGTGAGGCCCGGCTTACAAGTTTGAATTAAGGATTAACTTAGTGGCTGTGTAGCCCTTGAATAGCACTTGATATTGAGGCTTGGCAGCCTATGGAGGCCTTGTTTTTCTGATTTATATTTGCTTTGAACATTTTTTCAGGTTCATCTTTTGTACCGGATTGATATATGGTTTAAAATTGATTCGGGCCATGTCGCCTTGATCCTTATGATTCATATTTGAATCTCTCCGGAGTTTTGATAACCCGGCCTGGCTTTGGATGATAAGTCGCCAGTGTGCTTTGATTATGTGCTTGGAGTTCTGTGCTCTAAGTCTTTGGGATGTTACCCTTGCTGCATATGGCGTTGTAAGCCGGCAGTATGAATATATTGCACCGGGCGCTATGCTCTGAGTCTTTGGGTTGTTACCTTACTGCCTATGGCATAGTAAGCCGGCAGTATGAACAAATATCACACGTATGTTATTTACTTGTTTTGAATAAACGTGGTTTTGACAAAACCCGCCCTGGTTATGGACTATACAGTCACCAGTGGATTTAATATGGGGCATTATGACCAACCCTGGGGTAAACCGCCAGGCCACATGTTATTTGCTTATGTGCAGGGAATGTGATAAACATGGTCTGCATGATTGATGACATTATAAGAATGAGTAGCAGATCTTCAACATCAAATCGACGGTTCAAAAGTGTTATGCAAATAAACATGCATGATGGCATGGCAGATCATTGTTTTCAAACTAGCGTGTTACAAGGCATCGAGTGGCCCAAAAGAATAAGTGTTTTTGATACACACAACATCCAAGGCTGTGGATGATAAACCGCCCCATGGATCAAGTCTCCTGGTCTTGGCGGGTTGAGGCTTCTGGGTCATCATGCGCTGGTTCTTTTTCTTCCTCCATTGTCTGGAAGTTAGGCGATGACCAATTGATCCCAGTCAAAGCTTTTAAAACAGCTTCATCGTCTATAAGGGTTGATGGGTCAATGTCAGGAGCGAAGGTGTGCTTACGTGTTGGCGGGATAAGGTCTATGGCCTCATGAACCGGCGCCTTCACTTTGGTGTTCTCAGCATCATAAACCGGGTGATACTTGGAGAGGTCTGTCTCTTCAGCCAGTTTGCTTGCCCAAGGACGCATCTCCCTTGCTATGTTGGTATAGTCATCAGCACTGAAGGGAGACCCATCTTCTTTAAAACTGGGACAGCCGGTTGTTATCTCTTCCGGGTCAAGTTCTGCTTGCCACACCTTTGCCCGGCTCAGGGTGGTGATGGCTCCGACTCTAGCGGCTCATCGCTTTAGCTCTTCAACCCTTTGTGGTAGCACAGACAACTTTTCCAACGTTTCCTTGATGAGGGAAGGGTGTTGCTTCTTATGGGAGGCAGCAGAGATAGCTCGTTGAGCGCCAGTGTATAATTGCTCTACAAGAGTGTAGGGGGCTTTCGGCTTCATGCGCATGTTGGAGCCAAAGTGGGAAACTCTAGAGCCTGCATTACCAAAGAAATTGATAAGCCGGATGCATGCTTATTCAAGGCATTCCTGATGAAAGAAATAAGTACGGTATTACTTACCAAATATGGCGGCTGTCATGCTATTAATTTGATGTTTTAACCGGACAACTCATCAGTCACCGGTTTAAGGGCAGCTTCGGCATCTTCTGCTCTTTTCAATAGAGCTGCCTTCTCGGTCTCCCATGCCGGTTTTATCAGCACTGAAGTCCTGTTTGAGCTTTTCAATGTTTTCCAAAGCGGTCTTCAGCTCCAATTTGGCCCTTGAAGTTCGAGATTGCTGGGTTGGAATGTTGGTCCTCATATCATTGACTTGGGATTCCTTCATATTTAATTCAGCCTGCAACATGAACAAGATAGGAGGCATTATGATCATCTTATTTGAAGTCCCAAGCACAATACAAGTATTTTACTTGGCACTTGGGGGCTAATGCATATTTCTCTTTTTGAAGACAATTCTATGATGGCCTGGATAAATTTCTACGATTAAAACCGATTCATGGGGGCTGCAAATTTGGATTTTATCAATAATTATGGTGATGTGTCCCGGCTTAGCCATGCTGATTAAGCCGACCCTTGGGGGCTACAGGTGCAAAATTAAGCACTACTATTTGAAGTTTCGTCTTAGATCGTCAGTTTAAGTCGGCCCTTGGGGGTTACTTGTGTTGATTCTACAGTTCTAACATGTTATGACATGGATATCAAGATCAACAATGATATTTAATGTCTACAACATATTCAAGTTTATCATATCCAGTAGACTTGGTGGCTGACAGATATATATTTGTATGAGACAAGTTTTTTGTTTACCTCAAAACGATCTTTCATGAGATTAACCAAGCCGGCCTCAAAGTCATGGCTGGTGTGGAGGCGGTTCAAGTAACCCGCGTGAAGCTCCTGGGCATTGAATTGAGCATAGCTCTCCAAATCCAGCTTCCACTTGCCTTTGTCAACAGCGGAGAATTCCTCTTTTGCGCTCTGCTTGGACAAGACGGTGGGGTTACCTGGTGCTGTGTAAGTCGTCCCAGTAACTATGACATCCTCGGTTACTTGAGCCTGCTGAGTGGGGCTACGCGGCTACCATTTTCTGGATCAACATTCACAGGGTCTATCGTGACAGGGTGATCTTCTGGTGGTGGATCATCCATGGCTGCTTCTAAAGTTTGTGCAAGGATTCAGACACTGTTTGCTTCTCCAGGTTAGTGCCCTTTGGATCTTCGGCTGGTTTAGTAACGTTCAATTTCTTGCCGGGCTTGTCCGTAGAGCTGAAAGAAAAGCATCTAATGAGATTAATATACCAATTTAATAAAGTGTTAAAACAAGTGGGCTTAAGTGTTCTTACCCAGGAATAGTTTTGAACAGAGGGACCTTAGTCCCAGTAGAGTCACTAGAGGAAGAATGAGAAGTTCCCTAATAATTTCAATCAGAAGGGTTAAGGGGTTGTCAAAAAAGACCTGCCTTGGGAAAAGATAAGTCGAAAATCTGTGAAACCTCTGGACGGCGCTTGCGAGGGATCGACGTGTTTGGTAAGCCGGAGGAGAGAACCCCACCGCCACTATTTTGGGTCGTCCGGTGAGCTTCATGCTTCTGCTTCTTCAAAATAAAGTTGGGATCCAAGTAAGCCAAAGGGTGAGAAAACCTTACTTTCTGGCTTGCTTGACGAATTTTCTGTCTTGGCAAAGGTTCTGAGTTAGAGGAAAGGATAGTTACCTCTTCACCATCTGTGTGGATGCCTTCTGCATCATCCTAATAGTGATCATTGTCAATAAGATGTACAAAAAATGAGCCAAGGGAGTCAAGGTCTACCTCTGACTCATCATCATCCAAGTTAAACTACTCGGAGTGGGTGGTCTTCTTCTTGGCAGGTTTTCTCTGAGCCTTATTCTTCGTCCGGGTCTTCTTGGTCGGATTATCCTGTAGCTTCCTACTCCAAAAAGGAGAATCGGCCTACAGAAATCAAATGGGTATTAAGAGGACAGTTTAAGTGAAAACATGATTAAGCCAGAAATTGTTTAAAGCTTACAGCTGGTGGCTTGATGAGAGCGCAGAAAGGATTCAGTCCAATTTTGCTGCAATCTGCCAAGCTCTCATTCAGCAAAGACTTGGTCATATCATTGATGTCATCATCAGTCTGCTGTATCTGGCAGTGGTGTTGTGGATCTTTTAAGTCGCCGGTGTATTCGCACATCAAACTGGGGCGGCGGCTTAAGGGCAAAATTCTCCAGCCAACCTAGCATCAAACTAGGTTGATTTCAGTCAAACCATTAGCCATGAAGGCTCTGATCTTCGAAAAGACGAGCATATACTTGGCCCGCTCTTCTGTGCTAATACATTCTGGAAGAGGGTTCCTGTTGCTAAGCCGGTTTTCACGATAACCCGGCAGAGGATTTTCGCCTTCTGAGAGGTGTCTCAGTAAAACCAGGTTTGGTTCCAGTCCTTGGGGTGACTAGACAGTTTGGCGGCTGGGAAGGTGGCTTCTTTCCGCCTCTGAATTGAAATACCGCCTAATTCTAGGCTGGGCCCGTCCGTGAATTTAGTCTGGCGGTTTAAGTAGTAGAACTCTCTGAATAGTTCTACAGTGGGTTCCTCCTGAAGGTATACTTCGCAAAACAATTGAAAATTGCAGATATTTGTGACAGAATTGGGTCTGATGTCTTGAGGACGGAGTTGGAAGAAGTGCAGCGCATCACGGAAATTTTTTAACTGGGATGTGATTAGTAAAGACGACAACTTTGCCCTCTTTTGGTTCAGGGATGGTTTCTATTCTTGGGGCTCTCCAATGTATGACATTCTTTGCAGCTAAAACGCCTACTTGAACATGTTCATCCAACGCTTGCTCGGTAACCCGGGAAGCGACCCAGTTGCATGAGGTGACAGTCTTGGTCATTTTTTAGGAAGAAGGTCTAAAAAGAAAATATTGCCCGTTTAAGATTATGCTGTCAAGCCGACCATTGATTCAAAAGTAAGTTCTATAAAGAGCCAACGTGTTAAACCAGAAGATAGCATTGAGTTATGCAGATACATATATTGGCGGCTTAAAGGTGACTAATATTATATGGGGGGTTACGGTTTATCAGTCAATCCGCCCGAATAGTTGCTACACTTCAGATCTATAAGTGAGGTTGTGCTAAACAATGGACCAACATATTTCATAGATTGGCGCAATAATTTTGGATCTACAACAGTTCAGAAAACAAAATAAATTCTAAACCTAAGGTGGTGGCAGTAGTAGAGCTCGTGTACTCAAATGAGATCTTTTCCAGAGAGGATATCTTCTGCTATTGAAAATGAATGCTAAAACTATTATCGCACAACTTTGACACCAAGTTCAGATCTGATTCTGCAATCTAAGAGAGGAAGCGGAGGAACAATGAAGAACTTCAACGAACACAGAAACCCTAACGCAGATCTGATATGAGTCAAAGAAAGTACCTGTAGGTGCTGATGAACAGCATATGGGCGCCTCCATGTTCTGGTCATGGTCAGGTTGATGCAGCGGCCGAGGTTGATGCAGTCGACGGGAGCGGTGGAGCTCCGGAGGCATCGGTAGTCCCGAGGAAGGATAACAAGAGGCCGAGGCAGGGGTAAAAGTGAAGCAGGGTCCCCTGTCCCTATTTATAAGGAGATGGATAAATGGCATGCACGAGAATTAAGGAGGCCAAAAAATGATTATGTGGCTGCACGGGCGCCTCAATTTTTGGGAGTCCCGTTAAAGGATGTAGATATATTGAGATGTTCTAGCCTTCATGTGAAGTTAATGTGAGACGACAGCATGGCGGGTTAACAAAATTTTGTGAGCTGACGTCATGGCGGGTTATAGCAAGTTCATAAAAGTTGACAATGGTTGATTCTGCTGAAGTCAAGTGTTGAAGATTGATGTGAACAAGTTCAAATCAACCTGGGGCCTAATGTTGGGGATATGACTACTGGGTATGACCCGCCCAGGAGGGTCCGGGTCACGCCACTGGCGGCTTAAGATGAGGAGGACCAAGAAGATGTGAAGATGGTGAGGGAGTCCTGGATTAGGGGGTATCCAGACAGCCGGACTATATACTTCGTCTGGACTGTTGGAGCGTGAAGATACAAGACTCAAGACTCCGTCCCGTCTCTGGATGAGACTCTCCTTTGCGTGGAAGACAAGCTTGGCGATCCGGATATTATATTTCCTTCCTTGTAACCGACTCCATGTAAACCCTAGCCCTCTCTGGTGTTTATATAAACCGGAGAGGTTGGTCCTTAGAAGGCCGATCACGATCACAATCATAACCATCATAGGCTAGCTTCTAGAGTTTAGCCTCTACGATCTCGTGCTAGATCTACTCTTGTACTACTCGCATCATCAATATTAATCAAGCGGGAAGTAGGGTTTTACCTCCATCGAGAGGGCCCGAACCTGGGTAAACATCGTGTCCCTTGCTTCCTGTTACCATCAGCCTAAGACACACAGAACAGGACCCCCTACCCGAGATCCGCCGGTTTTGACACCGACATTGGTGCTTCATTGAGAGTTCCTCTGTGTCGTTGCTGCAAGGCTTGATGGCTCCTTGAATCGTCAACAACACGGTCCAGGGTGAGACTTTTCTCCCCGGACAGATCTTCGTGTTCGGCGGCTTCGCGCTGCGGGCTAATTTGCTTGGCAACTGGAGTAGATCGATAGCTACGCCCCTGGCCACCAGGTCAGGTTTGGAAACCTGAACTACACGACCGATATCCGCGGAAACTTGATCTTTGACGGAATCGGGCCTGTGCCAGGAGCGGTGTACAGTCACGACGAGCACGGCTTAGACCTGCTGTCGGACAATGCTCGGGATATCACCCCTGAAGTAGCCCCGGACCTAAATCTGGAGCAGACTGCATGGCCCAAGGATGGGTGGATGGACCCCGCCCCGCAGGCCACACACTCATCAGCGGTAGAGCGGAACACAGGCCTCACCTCTAAGGAAGCCTGTGACTTCGGACCCCCGGACTCGTATCTGGTTGTAGGTTCCAGACCGGGCGCTCCCGAGCCCACTGAGCCTGGTTGGGTTTCCGGTAATGGAGTTTACCGCTGCGGATATCTTCCAGCACTCGCCCTTTGGTGACATGCTAAACTCGTTAAAGTCTCTCTCTTTGTCAGGAGGATCTTGGACGAACTATGTCCGGCTCAAGTGGGAAGAAGGCGACGAAGGAATTCATTTCCCACCCACCACCCACTTTATTGCCACAGTCGATGATCTAACCGACGTGCTTGACTTCGACTCCGAAGACATCGATTGTATGGACAACGATGCAGGAGAAGAACAGGAACCACCGCTCACTGGGCGGTGGACAGCCACCTCCTCATACGATATATATATATATGGTGGACACTCCGAAGGAAACCAATGGCGATGAGGCAACGGAGGATAACCCCTCAGGGAGAAACGCAAAGCATGGGCGTCGGCGATGCCGCTCCAAGCCCCGCCACAGCAATACCGGCCCAGGAGACGAAAACAATCCGGATGGTGCCGAAGAGGAATACAACCCTGATCAGCCTGCCTTCGAGCAGGCGGAGCAGGAAGACAGGCAGGTCAGCCCAGACGAACAGGCAACGAACGAATATCCGGAGGAGGACAACTACATGCCCCCGTCGGAAGACGAGATTAGCCTTGGCGACAACGAGTTCAGCGTGCCTGAGGATCCCGTGGAGCAGGAGCGCTTCAAGCGCCGTCTTATGGCCACTGTGAGGAGCCTGAAAAAGAAGCAGCAACAACTCCAAGCTGATCAAGACCTGCTCGCAGATAGATGGACTGAAGTCCTCGCAGCTGAGGAATACGGACTCGAGCGCCACACGGCTGATCGGCCACCCCGTGGCCGGGATAAAACGGCATATCATCCCGAATACCAGCCCACACCCCCACGCCAATACACTACGGCCCGGGGCAATAGGCAAGACCTGCAAGATATACTGGAAAACAAAGCAAGACAGACAAGATCGATCTACGGATCGCGGGGGCGCGCCCCAGCACGCGACGATGACCGTCACGCCGGATACACTATCAACAAGTCTGGCCAGGCCGAACACAGCCACCCAGACCAATTCGAACTGCGTAGCCACATAGCCCGGCACAGAGGCGCCGCGCACCCCCTCTGCTTCACTGACGAATTGATGGATCATGAATTCCTAGAAGGGTTCAAACCCGTAAACATCGAATCATATGATGGCAAAACTGACCCCGCAGTATGGATCAAAGATTTCCTTCTCCATATTCACATGGCCCGCGGAGACGACCTACACGCCATCAAGTATCTTCCCCTTAAGCTCAAAGGACCCGCCCGGCACTGGCTAAACAGCCTGCCCGCAAATTCCATTGGCAGTTGGGAAAACCTGGAAGACGCGTTCCTCGACAACTTCCAGGGCACATACCTGCGACCACCGCACGCCGATGATTTGAGCCACATTACTCAACAGCCCGGAGAGTCAGCCAGGAAATTCTGAACTCGGTTCTTAACTAAAAAGAACCAAATAGTCCACTGTCCGGACGCCGAAGCCCTGGCGGCTTTTAAGCATAATATCTGTGACGAGTGGCTCGCCCGACACCTCGGCCAGGAAAAACCCAAGTCCATGGCAGCTCTCACGATACTAATGACCCGCTTTTGCGTGGGCGAGGACAACTGGTTGGCTCGCAGCAACACTACGCCACATTCGGCACTTCGGATGTCTCTGACAACAACGGCAAGCCACGGCGCAACAGACATAAGCGAAGGAACAACGGCGACAACACTGAAGACACGTCAGTCAATGCCGGATTCACCGGATCCAAATCCGGTCAGCGGAAGAAGCCGTTCAAGAGAAACAATCAGGGACCGTCCAGTCTGGACCGCATACTTGAACGCTCGTGCCAAATTCATGGCACCCCGGTCAAGCCATCCAACCACACCAATAGAGACTGCTGGGTGTTCAAACAGGCTGGTAAAATAAACGCCAAAAACAAGGACAAGGGGCTGCACAGCGACAATGACGAGGAGCCCCGGCGTCCGAACACGGGGGGACAGAAGAAATTTCCTCCCCAGGTGAAAACGGTCAACATGATCTACGCCACCCACATTCCCAAGCGGGAACGGAAGAAAGCACTAGGGGACGTCTATGCGATGGAGCCAGTCGCCCCCAAATTCAACCCATGGTCAGCTTGTCCGATCACCTTTGATCGTAGGGATCACCCTACCAGCATCCGTCACAGCGGCTCAGCCGCATTGGTCCTAGACCCAATCATTGACGGATTCCACCTCACACGAGTCCTTATGGACGGCGGCAGCAGCCTGAACCTGCTTTATCAGGACACAGTGCGAAAAATGGGCATCGACCCTTCAAGGATCAAGCCCACCAAAACCACCTTTAAAGGTGTAATTCCTGGAGTAGAGGCCCGTTGCACGGGCTCTATAACATTGGACATGGTCTTCGGATCCCTGGATAACTTCCGAAGCGAAGAGTTAATATTTGATATCGTCCCTTTCCATAGTGGTTACCACGCACTGCTTGGACGAACCGCATTTGCTAGATTCAATGCTGTACCACACTATGCATACCTCAAGCTCAAGATGCCAGGACCGCACGGGGTCATAACAGTTAATGGAAACATGGACCGCTCTCTCCGTACAAAATAGCATACTGCAGCCCTCGCGGCAGAAGTACAATGCGGCCTCCTTCGACAAACCACCAATCCGGCGACGATAACCTCGAGCACCGTCAAGCGACTACAGAGCACCCCGCAGCAGGATCACAAGACACACCAAGAGCGTGACTAGCAGTCCGGCCTCCGCTCAAGCCCCAGCAAAGCAGCATTCGTGCCACGTGTACACAATTACGCACTCAAAATACCATGGGCATAGGCGGAGGCGCAGCAGTGACTCAGTCAACAGTGTGGTATAGCCGCAACATATCTTCAGAACCCTTCCTTTTTATCTTTCAGGACATTGCTTTAGGGAAGCCTCTTCAGAAGAGCCGGATTATCGGACTTACATAGGAGAGAAAACCAAGGAGGCAACAGGCTTCACGCACAAAAGGAAATAGCCAGGTGGAATCTGTTCACGATCGTTATACCTGTTTTATATACCTACATGTAGCCTGCCCTTGGATAGGACATGTTAAATGGTCCTATTTACTTCTGCTTAAACGCACCCATTGTAAACATATGCTTAAACGTATTATTCACAAATTGGGGACAATATATAGCGTCATCTTATTATTCCTATTTGTGCATTTTTTCTTATAAATGTTTATTTAATATTGCATCCGTACACCTTGGTACGATCAGTTTGCCAGGGGCTTCTTATGGCGCCCCATAATATGGCAAAACAAGTCCGAACACCTTCAACAATGCGGCACCCCAAACTTATAGCACTATATGCATCAGCTCAAAATCACGTCTTGGGTCAATAGTTGGGTTTGCCCGGCTCCCTTGTTTTGGTACCTTACGTTCCGTTATATCGGCTAAGGTAGCGCAGGGAGAACTACTACGATTGTGTCCTGGTTCTTCCGGACCAGCACCTCAGTAGAGAAAGCCAAAAACTGACCGGCATGATGCGGCGAGAGCTGGTTGCTGTTCGAGAGGTCTCAAAATCCTTAAAGATTTTTTCCGCTTTAGGCGAGGAATTGGTCTCGTCCGATTTAGGCGTATATAGCGCCCCAGTTCGGCTTTCCGAATTCTACGGGCTTCGCCGAAATTTAAAATTGTAGACTTCTATGGCTAAGTGAAAGTTATAAAGCCGCATAGTCCGATTGCCTTGTTTGCTGCGCCGGATACCTCCTTAAGAGACCAAAAAGTTTGAGAAAGAGTGTCCGTGTTTTCCAGGAACACCCCGGTACCAGTTGTTCGGGAACGTTGCAGAAAATAAAAAATTTCTACGCTTCACCAAGATCAATCTATGGACTCATCTAGCAACGAGAGATAGGAGTGCATCTACATACCCTTGTAGATCGCGCGCGGAAGCGTCCAAGAGAACGGGGTTGAGGGAGTCGTACTCGTCGTGATCCAAATCACCGAAGATCCTAGCGCCGAATGGACGGCACCTCCGTGTTCAACACACGTACGGTTGGGAAGACGTCTCCTCCTTCTTGATCCAACAAGGGGGAAGAGAGGTTGATGGAGATCCATCAGCACGATGGCGTGGTGGTGGATGCAGTAGCGATCTCGGCAGGGCTTCGCCAAGCACTTATGAGAGGGAGAGGTGTCACAGGAGGGAGAGGGAGGTGCCAGGGGCTTGGGTGAGGCTGCCCTCCCTCCTCCCTCTTTATATAGGCCCCCTAGGGGGGCACCGTCCCTAGGAGATCCAATCTCCAAGGGGGGGCGGCGGCCAAGGGGGTGGCTTGCCCCCCAAGGCAAGTGAGGCGCCCCCCACCCCTAGGGTTTCCAACCCTAGGCGCAGGGGGGCCAATGGGGGCGGACCAGCCCACCAGGGGCTGGTTCCCCTCCCATTTCAGCCCATGGGGCCCTCCGGGATAGGTGGCCCCACCCGGTGGACCCTCGGGACCTTCCGGTGGTCCCGGTACAATACCGATGACCCCCGAAACTTTTCCCGATGGCCGAAACTGAACTTCCTATATATAAATCTTCACCTTCGGACCATTCCGGAACTCCTCGTGACATCCGGGATCTCATCCGGGACTCCGAACAACTTTCGGGTTACTCCATACTAATATCTCAACAACCCTAGCGTCACCGAACCTTAAGTGTGTAGACCCTATGGGTTCGGGAGACATGCAGACATGACCGAGACGCCTCTCCGGTCAATAACCAACAGCGGGATCTGGATACCCATGTTGGCTCCCACATGCTCCTCGATGATCTCATCAGATGAACCACGATGTCGAGGATTCAATCAATCCCATATACAATTCCCTTTGTCAATCGGTACGTTACTTGCCCGAGATTCGATTGTCGGTATCCCAATACCTTGTTTAATCTCGTTACCGGCAAGTCACTTTACTCGTACCGTAATGCCATGATCCTGTGACCAGCCACTTGGTCACATTGAGCTCATTATGATGATGCATTACGGAGTGGGCCCAGAGATACCTCTCCATCATACAGAGTGACAAATCTCAGTCTCGATTCGTGCCATCCCAACAGACACTTTCGGAGATACCCGTAGTGCACCTTTATAGTCACCCAGTTACGTTGTGATGTTTGGTACACCCAAAGCACTCCTACGGTATCCGGGAGTTGCACAATCTCCTGGTCTAAGGAAATGATACTTGACATTTGGGAAAGCTCTAGCGAAACGAACTACACGATCTTGTGCTATGCTTAGGATCGGGTCTTGTCCATCACATCATTCTCCTAATGATTGATCCCGTTATCAATGACATCCAATGTCCATAGTCAGGAAACCATGACTATCTGTTGATCAATGAGCTAGTCAACTAGAGGCTCACTAGGGACGTGTTGTGGTCTATACATTCACACATGTATTACGATTTCCGGATAACACAATTATAGCATGAACAATAGACAATTATCATGAACAAAGAAATATAATAATAACCATTTTATTATTGCCTCTAGGGCATATTTCCAACAGTCTCCCACTTGAATTAGAGTCAATAATCTAGTTACATTGTGATGAATCAAACACCCATTGCATTCTAGTGTTGATCATGTTTTGATCTAGGGAGAGGTTTAGTCAACGGTCTGCTATATTTAGGTCCGTATGTACTTTACAAATATCTATGTCTCCTTCTTGAACATTTTCACGAATGGAGTTGAAGTGACGCTTGATGTGCCTGGTCTTCTTGTGAAACCTGGGCTCCTTGGCAAGTGCAATAGCTCCAGTGTTGTCACAGAAGAGTGTGATCGGCCCCGACGCATTGGGTATGACCCCTAGGTCGGTGATGAACTCCTTCACCCAGATTGCTTCATGCGCTGCCTCCGAGGCTGCCATGTACTCCCCTTCACATGTAGATCCCGCCACGATGCTCTGCTTGCAACTGCACCAGCTTACTGCGCCACCATTCAAAATATACACGTACCCGTTTTGTGACTTAGAGTCATCCAGATCTGTGTCGAAGCTAGCGTCAACGTAACCCTTTACGATGAGCTCTTCGTCACCTCCATATACGAGAAACATATCCTTGGTCCTTTTCAGGTACTTTAGGATGTTCTTGACCGCTGTCCAGTGTTCCATGCCGAGATTACTTTGGTACCTTCCTACCAAACTTACGGCAAGGCTTATATCAGGTCTGGTACAGGTCATGGCATACATGATAGACCCTATGGCTGAGGCATAGGGGACGACACTCATCTTTTCTCTATCTTCTGCCATGGTCGGACATTGAGCCGAGCTCAATTTCGCACCTTGCAACACAGGAAAGAACCCCTTCTTGGACTGATCCATATTGAACTTCTTCAATATCTTATCAAGGTATCTGCTTTGTGAAAGACCTATGAGGCGTCTCGATCTATCTCTATAGATGTTGATGCCTAATATGTAAGCAGCTTCTCAAAGTTCCTTCATTGAAAAACACTTATTCAAGTAGGCCTTAATGTTGTCCAAAAGTTCTATATCATTTCCCATCAAAAGTATGTCATCCACATATAATATGAGAAATGCTACAGAGCTCCCACTCACTTTCTTGTAAACGCAGGCTTCTCCATAAGTCTGCATAAACCCAAACGCTTCGATCATTTCATTAAAGCGAATGTTCCAACTCCGAGATGCTTGCACCAGCCCATAGATGGAGCGCTGGAGCTTGCATACCTTGTTAGCATTCTTAGGATCGATAAAACCCTCTGGCTGCATCATATACAGTTCTTCCTTAAGATGGCCGTTAAGGAATGCCGTTTTGACGTCCATTTGCCATATCTCATAATCATAGTATGCGGCAATTGCTAACATGATTCGGATGGACTTCAGCTTCGCTACGGGAGAGAAAGTCTCATCGTATTCAACCCCTTGAACTTGTCGATAACCCTTAGAGACAAGTCGAGCTTTATAGATGGTAACATTTCCATCTGTGTCCGTCTTCTTCTTAAAGATCCATTTGTTTTCTATCGCTCGCTGATCATCGGGCAAGTCTATCAAAGTCCATACTTTGTTTTCATACATGGATCCTATCTCAGATTGCATGGCTTCAAGCCATTTGTTGGAATCTGGGCCCGCCATTGCTTCTTCATAGTTTGAAGGTTCACCGTTGTCTAACAACATGATTTCCAGGACAGGGTTGCCATACCACTCTGATATGGAACATGTCCTCGTGGACCTACGAAGTTCAGTAGTTACTTGATCCGAAGTACCTTGATCATCATCATTAATTTCCTCTCTAGTCGGTGCAGGCACCACAGGAACATCTTCCTGAGCTGCGCTACTTACCGGTTCAAGAGGTAGTACTTCATCAAGTTCCACTTTCCTCCCACTTACTTCTTTCGAGAGAAACTCTTTCTCCAGAAAGGAACTGTTCTTGGCAACAAAGATCTTGCCCTTGCATCTTAGGTAGAAGGTATATCCAATGGTTTCCTTAGAGTATCCTATGAAGATGCATTTTTCCGACTTGGGTTCGAGCTTTTCAGGTTGAAGTTTCTTGACATAAGCATCACATCCCCAAACTTTTCGAAACGACAGCTTAGGTTTCTTCCCAAACCATAATTCATACGGTGTCGTCTAAACGGATTTAGACGGTGCCCTATTTAAAGTGAATGTAGCTGTCTCTAGAGCGTATCCCCAAAATGATAGCGGTAAATCGGTAAGTGACATCATAGATCGCACCATATCGAATAGAGTGCGATTACGACATTCGGACACACCGTTACACTGAGGTGTTCCAGGCGGCGTGAGTTGTGAAATGATTCCACATTTCCTTAAGTGCGTACCAAATTCGTGACTTAAATATTCTCCCCCACGATCTGGTCGTAAGAACTTTATCTTTCTGTCACATTGATTCTCTACCTCATTCTGAAATTCCTTAACTTTTCAAAGGTCTCAGACTTGTGTTTCATCAAGTAGACATACCCATATCTACTCAAGTCATCAGTGAGAGTGAGAACATAACAATAGCCTCCACGAGCCTCAACGCTTATTGGACCGCACACATCAGTATGTATGATTTCCAATAAGTTGGTTGCCCGCTCCATTGTTCCAGAGAATGGAGTCTTGGTCATTTTGCCCATGATGCATGGTTCGCATGTGTCAAACGATTCATAATCTAGAGACTCTAAAAGTCCATCAGCATGGAGCTTCTTCATGCGCTTGACACCAATGTGACCAAGGCGGCAGTGCCACAAGTATGTGGGACTATCGTTGTCAAGCTTACATCTTTTGGTATTCACACTATGAATATGTGTAACATCACGTTCGAGATTCATTAAGAATAAACCATTGACCAGCGGGGCATGACCATAAAACATATCTCTCATATAAATAAAACAACCATTATTCTCGGATTTAAATGAGTAGCCACCTCGCATTAAATGAGATCCAGATACAATGTTCATGCTCAAAGCTGGCACTAAATAACAATTATTGAGGTTTAAAACTAATCCCGTAGGTAAATGTAGAGGTAGCGTGCCGACGACGATCACATCGACCTTGGAACCATTCTCGACGCGCATCGTCACCTCGTCGTTCGCGAGTCTCCGCTTATTCCGCAGCTCCTGATTTGAGTTACAAATGTGAGCAACCGCACCGGTATCAAATACCCAGGAGCTACTATGAGTACTGGTAAGGTACACATCAATTACATGTATATCACATATACCTTTGGTGTTGCCGGCCTTCTTGTCCGCTAAGTACTTGGGGCAGTTCCGCTTCCAGTGACCACTTCCCTTGCAATAAAAGCACTCAGTCTCAGGCTTGGGTCCATTCTTTGACTTCTTCCTGGCAACTGGCTTACCGGGCGCGGCAACTCCCTTGCCGTCCTTCTTGAAGTTCTTCTTACCCTTGCCTTTCTTGAACTTAGTGGTTTTATTCACCATCAACACTTGATGTTCCTTTTTGATCTCTACCTCCACTAATTTTAGCATTGAATATACCTCAAGAATGGTCTTTTCCATCCCCTGCATATTGAAGTTCATCACAAAGCTCTTGTAGCTTGGTGGAAGCGACTGAAGGATTCTGTCAATAACCGCGTCATCCGGGAGATTAACTCCTAGCCGAGTCAAGCGGTTGTGCAACCCAGACATCTTGAGTATGTGCTCACTGACAGAACTATTTTCCTCCATCTTACAACTGAAGAACTTGTCGGAGACTTCATATCTCTCGACCCGGGCATGAGCTTGGAAAACCATTTTCAGCTCTTCGAACATCTCATATGCTCCGTGTTGCTCAAAACACTTTTGGAGCCCCGGTTCTAAGCTGTAAAGCATGCCACACTAAACGAGGGAGTAATCATCAGCACGAGACTGCCAAGCGTTCATAACGTCTTGGTTCTCTGGGATGGGTGCTTCACCTAGCGGTGCTTCTAGGACATAATCTTTCTTTGTAGCTATGATGATGATCCTCAGGTTCCAGACCCAGTCCGTATAGTTGCTGCCATCATCTTTCAGCTTGGTTTTCTCTAGGAACGCGTTGAAGTTGAGGGCAACATTAGCGTGGTCCATTTGATCTACAAGACATATTGTAAAGATTTTAGACTAAGTTCATGATAATTAAGTTCATCTAATCAAATTATTCAATGAACTCCCACTCAGACAGACATCCCTCTAGTCATCTAAGTGAAACATGATCCGAGTCAACTAGGCCGTGTCTAATCATCACATGAGACGGACTAGTCATCATCGATGAACATCTTCATGTTGATCGTATGTTCTATACGACTCATGCTCGACCTTTCGGTCTTCCATGTTCTGAGGCCATGTCTGTACATGCTAGGCTCGTCAAGTCAACCTAAGTGTATTGCGTGTGTAAATCTAGCTTACACACGTTGTATTCGAACGTTAGGATCTATCACACCCGATCATCACGTGGTGCTTCAAAACAACGAACCTTCACAACGGTGCACAGTTAGGGGGAACACTTTCTTGAAATTATTGCGAGGGATCATCTTATTTAAGCTACCATCGTTCTAAGCAAATAAGATGTAAAACATGATAAACATCACATGCAATCAAATAGTGACATGATATGGCCAATATCATATTGCTCCTTTGATCTCCATCTTCGGGGCGCCATGATCATCTTCGTCACCGGCATGACACCATGATCTCCATCATCGTGTCTTCATGAAGTTGTCACGCCAACGATTACTTCTACTTCTATTGCTAACACGTTTAGCAATAAAGTAAAGTAATTTACATGGCGTTATTCAATGACACGCAGGTCATACATAAAATAAAGACAACTCCTATGGCTCCTGCTGGTTGTCATACTCATCGACATGCAAGTCGTGATTTCTATTACAAGAACATGATCAATCTCATACATCACATATATCATCCTTTTGGCCATATCACATCACAAGGCATATGCTGCAAAAACAAGTTAGACGTCCTCTAATTGTTGTTGCAAGTTTTTACGTGGCTTCTATAGGTTTCTAGCAAGAACGATTCTTACCTACGTAAAACCACAACGTGATATGCCAATTTATATTTACCCTTCATAAGGACCCTTTTCATCGAATCCGCTCCAACTAAAGTGGGAGAGACAGACACCTGCTAGCCACCTTATGCAACTAGTGCATGTCTGTCGGTGGAACCTGTCTCACATAAGCGTATGTGTAAGGTCGGTCCGGGCCGCTTCATCCCACGATGCCGCCGAAGCAAGATAAGACTAGTAGTGGCAAGAAAATTGACAACATCTACGCCCACAAAAAGTTTGTGTTCTACTCGTGCATAGTAACTACGCATAGACCTAGCTCATGATGCCACTGTTGGGGAACGTTGCAGAAAATAAAAAATTTCTACGCTTCACCAAGATCAATCTATGGAGTCATCTAGCAACGAGAGAGAGGAGTGCATCTACATACCCTTGTAGATCGCGCGCGGAAGCGTTCAAGAGAACGGGGTTGAGGGAGTCGTACTCGTCGTGATCCAAATCACCGGAGATCCTAGCGCCGAACGGACGACACCTCCGCGTTCAACACACGTACGGTTGGGAAGACGTCTCCTCCTTCTTGATCCAGAAAGGGGGAAGGCGAGATTGATGGAGATCCAGCAGCATGACGACATGGTGGTGGATGCAGCAGCGATCTCGGCAGGGCTTCGCCAAGCACTTACAAGAGGGAGAGGTGTCACGGGAGGGAGAGGGAGGCGCCAGGGGCTTGGGTGCGGCTGCCCTCCCTCCCCCCTCTTTATATAGGGCCCCTAGGGGGGGCACCAGCCCTAGGAGATCCAATCTCCAAGGGGGCGGCGGCCAAGGGGTAGGCTTGCCCCCGAAGGCAAGTGAGGCGCCCCCCACCCCTAGGGTTTCCAACCGTAGGCGCAGGGGGGGCCAAGGGAGGGTACACCAGCCCACCAGGGGCTGGTTCCCCTCCCACTTCAGCCCATGGGGCCCTCCGGGATAGGTGGCCCCACCCGGTGGACCCCCGGGACCCTTCGGGTGGTCCCAGTACAATACCGGTGACCCCCGAAACTTTTCCCGATGACCGAAACTGAACTTCCTATATATAAATCTTCACCTCCGGACCATTTTGGAACTCTTCGTGACGTCTGGGATCTCATCCGGGACTCCGAACAACTTTCGGGTTACCGCATACTAATATCTCAACAACCCTAGCTTCACCAAACCTTAAGTGTGTAGACCCTACGGGTTCGGGAGACATGCAGACATGACCGAGACGCCTCTCCGGTCAATAACCAACAGCGGGATCTGGATACCCATGTTGGCTCCCACGTGCTCCTCGATGATCTCATCGGATGAACCACGATGTCGAGGATTCAATCAATCCCGTATACAATTCCCTTTGTCAATCGGTACGTTACTTGCCCGAGATTCGATCGTCGGTATCCCAATACCTTGTTTAATCTCATTACCGGCAAGTCACTTTACTCGTACCGTAATGCATGATACCGTGACCAGACACTTGGTCACATTGATCTCATTATGATGATGCATTACCGAGTGGGCCCAGAGATACCTCTCCATCATACGGAGTGAGAAATCCCAGTCTCGATTCGTGCCAACCCAACAGACACTTTCGGAGATACCCGTAGTGCACCTTTATAGTCACCCAGTTACACTGTGACGTTTGGTACACCCAAAGCACTCCTACGATATCTGGGAGTTGCACAATCTCATGGTCTAAGGAAATGATACTTGATATTTGGAAAAGCTCTAGCGAAACGAACTACACGATCTTGTGCTATGCTTAGGATCGGGTCTTGTCCATCACATCATTCTCCTAATGATGTGATCCCGTTATCAATGACATCCAATGTCCATAGTCAGGAAACCATGACTATCTATTGATCAACGAGCTAGTCAACTAGAGGCTCACTAGGGACGTGTTGTGGTCTATACATTCACACATGTATTACGATTTCCGGATAACACAATTATAGCATGAACAATAGACAATTATCATGAGCAAAGAAATATAATAATAACCATTTTATTATTGCCTCTAGGGAATATTTCCAACACTAGTTACATGGGGGCGGAAGCCGACGACTGGCCTACTTTTAGAATTCTATAAACAGCCGCAGAGAAGGTAACATTTTAAATCAAAAAGTGCTACATAGCGCAAGTAACTTCGTATTTATATTACAACAACGGTAGAAGTACATTTACTCAAGGATCGTGTCCTTGGTACATTCATCGGCCACGAGACGAGCGCCCTTCATAACGCCATCATAATACTTCTCGGGATAGTGATGCACCTTGCCCTCCGGTGGCCCGTCCTTCACCAGCTTCTCCACATCCAGCTTGCCCCAATGCACCTTCGCACGGGCAAAGGCCCGGCGTGCACCCTCAATGCAAACGGATCGCTTGATCACGTCAAGCCGCGGACATGCATTCACCATCCACTTGATAAGGCTGAAGTAGCTAGTGGGCAGGGGCTCACTAGGCCACATCCGGACTATGAAATCTTTCATAGCCACTCCGGCCGCCCTGTGGAGTTCGACCAACTGCTTTAGTTGGTCACTCAGAGGCATTGGGTGTTCGGCCCCAGCTTACTGGGACCAGAACAGCTTCTTCGTGGCGCTCCCCTCCTTGGCACGGTAGAACTCCGCAGCATCTGATACACTGCATGGCAGATCTGCGAATGCCCCTGGAGAGCTCCGAATTCGGGTAAGTAAAAGAAATGCCTCCTCCACATGTTTGCTTTGCATAAAGAATGTCTTACCCGCCGCTATTTTCTTGGCCGCCTGGATTTCCTACTGTGCCTTTTCGGCTTCGGCCTTGGCATCTTTCACACTTGCAAGGGCCTTTGCAAGCTCAGTCTCTTTCACCTTAAGATCATGCTACAAGGACTCGAACTTTTTGTCGAGCTCTTGGAGCTCCTGCTATACCTCACCCACTCTAGCATCCTGCTTCTCGCGCTCCTTGCGCTCCAAGGCCGTCTTGTCTTCGGCCTCGGACAGCGCCTTCTTTACACACGCCACTTCGGTGGTGGCCCCTATTACAAAGTCATGACGCTTTGTCGTTAGACCAATCAATTTTGTCTATCCTTTATTATATGAGAACGGGGAATCACATACCTTTGCTCTCTTCGAGCTGCCTCTTCGTGAGGCCAAGCTCCCCCTGCGTCTGCTCCAGGTCCCGTTTGGGTCCGGCGACCTCGGCCGTGCGTACAGCAGCGGCAAGCAGCACTGTCTGCTTATCAACAGGCACACCTACTATGAGACTCCTGCGGATTTTAATTGACCCTCTGTTTGGCTCTTCTTCCTGAACACCAAACAGAGTATCAGGGGCTACTACCTATCGGGTGGTAATTTCGCACATTTTTATTACTTACCTGAAAACCTGTCAGGAGGCTGGTGCAAGCTTCGGTTAGTCTGCTCTTGGCAGACAGAACCTTCTGAATCACTGCACTCATAAGAGTACGGTGCTCTTCATCCATAGAAGTGCCGCGAAGCGCTTCCAGCAGACTATCCGACGCCTCAGGCATAACGGAAGTCATCGGCACGGACGGCTCGCCCTCCCCAGCGAGGGGCCGCCTGCCCGCATCCGGAACCATCGAAGGTTCCGGCACAGTGTCCGGTCGAGAGCACGGCTTGCTGCGGCTCTCATTGGCACGATCCACGGGGATCTTGAACCCCACGTGTCCGACGTCTAGAATTCTGCCTTGGGGCGTCTCCAGAGTCACCTCCTCCCGCTCTGGGAGCCTTTGGGACAACACCTCTATGTCATCCGCAGGCTGAGGAGTAGTGGCCGTCAGGAGCGAGTTCATCGCTGAATCGCTCAGGGACCCATCCGAAGACGATACCTCGAGATGGACCCTAGCCGGACTGCATATATGTTCGGCATATAGAGTGCGGATACTTATGATCGTGCTAGGGGCTTCCCCCTGGGCAGCCATCCCTCCTCGCTATAGGCGGCCATGGTGGAGTAGTCCGGAAGGGACGCCTTTCCCTTCTTGGACGTCCCAGCCTCCCCCTCCGGGGCGGCTTTCCTCTTTTTCTCCTCCCCAGTGCAGGGAGGCAGAGTTTCTTCTTGCTTCCCCCCGCCTCCACAGGAGGAATCTTCCTCGTCATCGTCAGACGATGAGGGTATGATGACCTTGCACCGGGGGCCTTTCCCGGCCCCCTGGTCCGCCTTCTCAGGCCCCCCATCCTCTCCGGATGGGGCGACACCTTCTTCTTCTTCCTCCCCTTCGGGGGAGGAGTGTGCCTCGTCGTCTTCGGACGAGGCGTTCGGTACGACCTTGCGCCAGAGACCCTTCCTGGTCCCCGGGGCCTTCTTTTCTGGCGCCTTGTAGGGCGCCGGGACTAGCATCTCCGTCAGGAGAGCATCGGCTGGACCTTCTGGCAGCGGAGCCGGACAGTCAATCCGCTCCGGTGTCTCCACATAATCCTGATCAAACATACACAATTACTTAAGACTTCCTCATGAATATATTGGGAAGAACTGAATCTGGTGGTAGTCAGAAAACTCACCGGACAAGGAGGCCGCGCGGCATGAAGTCCACGGTCCTCGGATGTGGGAGAAGGTACTTCGGAGGCCTTGAACAGCGCCTTCCATGCGACTTTGTGCGTGATGCCATAGAGCTTTCGAAGCGTCTGGTGTTCGGCCGGGACGAACTCCCACAGATTAAATACCCGCCTTTGGCACGGAAGAATCCGGCGAACGAGCATGACCTGGATCACGTTGACAAGCTTGATGTTCTTGTCCTTCATATTCTTGATGCAGTTTTGGAGTCCGGTCAGCTCTGCAGGTTCACCCCAGGCCAGGCCCTTCCTTTCCCAGGAGGTGAGCCGCATGGGGTTCCAGATCGGAATTCGGGGGCCGCCGCCCAGTTGGCGTCGCGCGGCTCGGTGATGTACAACCACCCCGATTGCCACCCTTTCACGGTCTCCACGAAGGAGCCGTCAAGCCAGGTGATGTTAGGCATCTTGCCCACCATGGCCCCTCCACACTCCTCTTGCTGGCTGCTCATGATCTTCGGCTTCACGCAGAAGATTTGTAGCCACAAGCCAAAGTGAGGCTTGATGCGGAGGAAGGACTCGCACACGACGATAAACGCCAAGATGTTGAGGACGAAGTTTGGGGCTAGATCATGGAAATCTAGCCCGTAGTAGAACATGAGCCCACGGACGAAGGGATGAAGTGGAAACCCCAGTCCACGGACAAAGTGGGCGAGAAACACGACCGTCTCGTGGGGTCCCGGGGTTGGAATGACATACCCGTCATCCGGTAGCCGGTGCGCTATGTCTGCGGCCAAGTATCCGGCCGCTCGAAGATTCGTGATATGCTTCTCCTTCATGGTGGAAGCCACCCACTTGCCTCCTGCTCCGGACATGTTTAGCTGTGCGGAGAAGACTTGGACTAGGGCGCTGGAGCTCGAGGAGGCAAGGATGAGCAAAGGAGGAGGAAGGCGTGGGTGAAAATGGGGAGCCCTTATCCCTTTATAAAGGCGACGAAAGCGGTGCGCCTCCCCACTTGCCCGTTGAGAATCGCTTACTTCCCAAGCGCCACGATTGATGGCGCGGTGGGATTACCCATACCCATATTAATGAGAATCCCGTGATAAGGGGACACGATCTCTGCTTTGACAAGATGTGTCAAGGAAACCGCCTCGCAATATGCGCTGTGGTTGGTTGTGGGAAAACGGTTCGAATAATGACCCGACCGTAATGAGATATCACATCGTCTAAAAAGTTGTCAGCAGAAATATCATTCTCTCTGCGGTGGTATGTGAAGATCATTTTGCAGATCCAGACACAATCTACGTGTTCGATAATTACTTTGGAGTATTCGAAGATGGAACTCGCCTTGCAATGCCGAAGACAAAACTGTGCGCTGGGCTCATCGTCATTGAAGCCTGGTTCAGGGGCTACTGAGGAGTCCTGGATTAGGGGGTATCCGGACAGCCGGACTATATACTTCGTCCGGACTGTTGGAGCGTGAAGATACAAGACTCAAGACTCCGTCCCATGTCCGGATGGGACTCTCCTTTGCGTGGAAGACAAGCTTGGTGATCCGGATATTATATTTCCTTCCTTGTAACCGACTCCATGTAAACCCTAGCCCTCTCCGGTGTCTATATAAACCGGAGAGGTTGGTCCTTAGAAGACCGATCACGATCATAATCATAACCATCATAGGCTAGCTTCTAGGGTTTAGCCTCTGCGATCTCGTGGTAGATTTACTCTTGTACTACTCGTATCATCAATATTAATCAAGCAGGAAGTAGGGTTTTACCTCCATCGAGAGGGCCCGAACCTGGGTAAACATCGTGTCCCTTGCTTCCTGTTACCATCAGCCTAAGACACACAGATCGGGACCGCCTACCTGAGATCCGCCGATTTTGACACCAACAGATGGTGGTCCATAGAGCAAGCTTATTGAAGGCCCAAGACCCGGGGACGACTTGAGGCCCACAGGTGTGAACTGCCATATGTTTAACTTGTATTGTAAGGCAAGGTTAATTAGATACCGAGCAGAACACGTCTTGTATGAGCCAGCCGGGACTTTGTAAGCCGTCGGGCGTTAGCCTGTGTATATAAAGGGGGTGACCTGGCGGCAGGTTAGGACAAGTAACAATCAATCGATAACTTGGTCAAGCGTATTCGCTCCCTACTAATCGAAACCCAAGCAATACAACCTAAAGCAGGAGTAGGCTTTTACCTCGTTGAGAGGGGCCAAACCTGGGTAAACTCTCTCTGACCTTTGCCCCGTTTAACCCCTTCAAGCTAACCTAGTTCCGATGACTCCACACCTAAGTCCTTGTGCTAGGGCATCTGCCATGTTAAGTCAACGACATTATATATAAAACATATTGGGCGAAGAAAGTACCAAAGGGGGCCCACCAGCCAGCCAAAAGGTTGGAGGGCGCGCCATACCCCCCTGGGCATGCCCCCCATCCTTGTGGGCCCCCTGGAAGGCCTCCGATGCCCATCTTCTGCTATATGGTGTGTTTTGACCTGGAAAAAAAAAGAAGGAAGCTTTCGGGACGAAGCGCCGCCGTCTCGATGCGGAACCTGGGCAGAACCAATCTAGGGCTCCGGCGGAGCTGTTCTGCCGAGGAAACATCCCTCCGGGAGGGGGAAATCGGCACCATCCTCACCACCATTGATCCTCTCATCGAGAGGGGGTCAATCGCCATCAACATCTTCACCAGCACCATCTCCTCTCAAACCCTAGTTCATCTCTTGTATTCGATCTTGGTCCCAAAACGTCAGATTGGTACCTGTGGGTTGCTAGTAGTGTTGATTACTCCTTGTAGTTGATGCTTGTTCATTTATCCGGTGGAAGATTATATTTCAGATACTTAATGATAATTCATAATCCTCTGATCTTGATTATGATTATGTTTTGTGAGTAGTTACTTATGTTCCCGAGGACATGGGAGAAGTCTTGTTATAAGTAATCATGTGAATTTGGTATTCATTCGACATTTTGATGAGATGTATGTTGTGTCTCCTCTAGTGGTGTTATGTGAACGTTGACTACATGACACTTCACCATTATTGGGGCCTCGGGGAAGGCATTGGAAAGTAATAAGTAGATGATGGGTTGCTAGAGTGACAGAAGCTTAAACCCTAGTTTATGCGTTGCTTCGTAAGGGGCTGATTTGGATCCATATGTTTCAGGATATGGTTAGGTTTACCTTAATACTTCTTTCGTAGTTGCAGATGCTTGCGAGGGGGGTTAATCATAAGTGGGAGTCTTGTCCAAGGAAGGGAAGCACCCAAGCACCGGTCCACCTACATATCAAATTATCAAAGTAACGGACACGATATGAGCATGATGTAAACTAACTTGACAACAATTCCCATGTGTCCTCAGGAGCGCTTTGCAATACATAAGAGTTCGTCTAGGCTTGTCCCTTGCTACAAAAAGGATTGTGCCACCTTGCTGCACTTTAGTTACTTTATTTACTTGTTACTCGTTATGATTTATCTTATCACAAAACTATCTGTTACCGATAATTTCAGTGCTTGTAGAGAATGCCTTGCTGAAAACCACTTGTCATTTCCTTCTGATCCTTGTTGGGTTCGACACTCTTGCTTATCAAAAAGACTACGATATATCCCCTATACTTGTGGGTCATCAAGAATCTTTTCTGGCGCTGTTTCCCGGGAGGGAAGCGCCTTTGGTAAGAAAACTTTTATATAGTGTACTGAAAATTACTGTCACTTGTTACTATGGAAAATAATACTTTGAGGGGTTTGTTTGGGGTATCTTCACCTCGACCGGAAGACCAAAGAGTTTCACCTCATCCTACTGCACCTACTAAAAATATTTATTATGAAATTCCTTCGGGTATGATAGAGAAACTGCTAGCTAATCCTTATGCAGGAGATGGAACATTACATCCTGATATGCACCTAATCTATGTGGATGAAGTTTGTGGATTATTTAAGCTTGCAGGTATGCCCGAGGATGTTGTCAAGAATAAGGTTTTCCCTTTATCTTTGAAGGGAAATGTATTGACATGGTATAGGCTGTTGGGTGATATTGGATCATGGAACTACAATCGATTGAAATTGGAATTTCATGCGAAGTTTTATCCTATGCATCTGGTTCATCGTGATCGGAATTATATATATAATTTCTGTCCTTGTGAAGGAGAAAGTATCGCTCAAGCTTGGGGGAGGCTTAAGTCAATGTTATATTGATGCCCCAATCACGAGCTCTCAAGAGAAATTATTATTCAAAAATTGTATGCTCGGCTTTCTCATAATGATCGATCCATGCTCGATACTTCTTGTACTAGTTCCTATATTAAGAAGGATATTAAATTCAGATGGACTTTATTGGAGAGAATTAAACGCAACTCTGAAGATTGGGAACTCGATGAAGGTAAAGAGTCAGGTATAAACCTTAAGTTTGATTGTGTTAAATCTTTTATGGATACCAATGCTTTTCGTGATTTTAGCACTAAATATGGAATTGACTCTGAGATAGTCGCTTCTTTCTATGAATCTTTTGCTACTCATGTTGATCTCCCTAAAGAGATGTGGTTTAAATTTCATCCTCCCATTGAAGTTAAAGTAGTAGAACCTTGAAGAAGAAACTATTACTTATAATGTTGATCCTATTGTTCCTATTGCTTATATTGAGAAACCACCTTTTCCTGTTAGAATAAGGATCATGCTAAAGCTTCAACTGTGGTTTGTAAGAGTTATACTAGAACACCTACACCCTCTGAGCTAATTGAAGTTGAACATAGTATTGCTATGGTTAAAGATCTCTTGGTTGATAATATTGATGGGCATGTTATTTATTTCTGTGATGAAGCTGCCAGAATTGCCAAAGCTGATACTAAAGATAAACATAGACCTGTTGTTGGCATGCCTGTTGTTTTTGTTAAATTAGAGATCATTGTTATCATGGCTTATGTGATGTGGGTGCTATTGTGAGTGCAATTCCTTATACCTTATATAAAGAAATTATGAATGATACCGCACCTGCTGAGATAGAAGATATTGATGTTACTATTAAGCTTGCTAATAGAGATAATATATCACCAATTCGGATTGTTAGAGATGTTGACGTCTTGTGTGGGAAAATTAAATACCCTACTGATTTTCTTGTTCTTGGTTCCCCACAAGATAATTTTTGTCCCATTATGTTTGGTAGACCTTTCTTGAATACTGTTAATGCTAAGATAGATTGCGAGAAAGATATTGCTACTGTTGGTTTAGGGGATGTGTCTCATGATTTTAATTTATCTAAATTTCGTAGACAACCCCGTGATAAAGAATTACCTAGTAAGGATGAAATTATTGGTCTTGCTTCTATTGCCGTACCTCCTGCTGATCCTTTAGAACAATATTTGCTAGACCACGAAAATGATATGTTTATGAATGAAAGAAGGGAAATAGATGAAGTATTCTTTAATCAAGGGCCTATTCTAAAACACAATTTGCCCATTGAAATCCTTGGGGATCCTCCTCGACCCAAGGGTGATCTCGTGTTTGAGCTTAAGCAATTGCTTGATACTCTGAAATATGCTTATCTTGATGAAAATAAGATATATCCTGTTATTATCAGTGCCAACCTTTCAGAGCATGAAGAAAACAAATTATTGAAAACTCTGAAGAAGCACCATGCCGCTATTGGATATTCTCTTGATGATCTTAAGGGCATTAGTACCACTCCATGTCAACAGTTTAAATTGGAGAAAGATGCTAAACCAGTTGTTGATCATCGATGACGGTCAAATCCTAAGATGAAATAAGTGGTAAGAAACGAAATTCTGAAGCTTTTGTAGGCAGGTATAATTTATCCTATTGCTGATAGTCAATGGGTAAGTCCTGTTCATTGTGTCCCTAAGAAAGGAGGTATTACTATTGTTCCTAATGATAAGAATGAATTGATCCCACAAAGAATTGTTACAGGTTATAGAATGGTAATTGATTTTCACAAATTAAATAAAGCTACTAGAAAAGATCATTACCCTCTACCTTTTATTGATCAAATGCTAGAAAGGTTATCCAAGCATACACGTTTTTGCTTTCTAGATGGTTATTCTAGTTTCTCTCAAATACCCGTGTCAAAAGATGATCAAGAGAAAACCACTTTTACTTGCCCTTTTGGTACCTTTGCTTATAGACGTATGCCTTTTGGTTTATGCAATGCACCTGCTACCTTTCAAATATGTATGACTGCTATATTCTCTGATTTTTGTGAAAAGATTGTTGAGGTGTTCATGGATGATTTCTCCATTTACGGAACTTCTTTTGATGATTGCTTAAGCAACCTTGATCGAGTTTTGCAGAGATGTGAAGAAACTAATCTTGTCTTGAATTGGGAGAAGTGCCACTTTATGGTTAATGAAGTTATTGTCTTGGGGCATAAAATTTCTGAAAGAGGTATTGAAGTTGATAAGGCTAAAGTAGATGTTATTGAAAAGATGAGGTGTCCTAAAGATATCAAAGGTATAAGAAGTTTCCTTGGTTATGTTGGTTTCTATAGGAGGTTTATTAAAGACTTCTCTAAAATTTCTAGACCTCTCGCTAATCTCTTAAAAAAAGATGTTCCTTTTGTTTTTGATGATGATTGTGTAGAAGCATTTGAATTACTTAAGGAAGCCTTGATTTCTACACCTTTTGTTCAGCCACCTGATTGGAATTTACCTTTTGAAATTATGTGTGATGCTAGTGATTATGCCGTTGGTGTTGTTCTAGGACAAAGAGTAGATAAGAAATTAAATGTTATTCAGTATGCTAGTAAGACTCTAGACAGTTCCCAGAGAAATTATGCTGCTACTGAAAAAGAATTTTTAGCAGTTGTATTTTGCATGTGATAAGTTCAGACCTTATATTGTTGATTCCAAAGTAACTGTTCACACTGATCATGCTGCTATTACATATCCTATGGAAAAGAAAGATGCTAAACCTAGACTTATTAGATGGGTTCTCTTGCTACAAGAATTTGATTTGCGTATTATTGTTAGAAAGGGAGCTGAGAACCCCGTTGCAGACAACTTCTCTAGGTTAGAAAATGTTCTTGATGACCCACTGCCTATTGATGATAGCTTTCCTGATGAAGCTTTAAATTTCATAAATGCTTCTCGTAATACTCCATGGTATGCTGATTATGCGAATTATATTGTTGCTAAATTTATACCACCTAGTTTCACATAGCAGCAAAAAAGTTTTTCTTTGATTTAAGACATTACTTCTGGGATGACCCACACCTTTATAAAGAAGGAGTATATGGTGTTATTAAACGTTGTGTACCTGAGCATGAACAGGGACAGATCCTATGCAAGTGCCTCCGAGTATTACAGGGGACACCACGCTGGAGACAGAACTGCACATAAGGTATTGAAATCTTGTTTTTATTGGCCTACCCTCTTCAAGGATGCTCGTAAGTTTGTCTTGTCATGTGATGAATGTCAGAGAATTGGTAATATTAGTAGACATTAGGAAATGCCTATGAACTATTCGCTTGTCATCGAACCATTTGATGTTTGGGGCTTTGATTATATGGGACCTTCTCCTTCCTCTAATGGGTATGCACACATTTTAGTTGCTGTTGATTATGTTACTAAGTGGGTAGAAGCTATTCCAACAAGTAGTGCTGATCATAACACTTCTATTAAGATGCTTAAAGAAGTTATTTTTCCGAGATTTAGAGTCCCTAGATATTTAATGACTGATGGTGGTTCACATTTTATTCATGGTGCTTTCCATAAAATGCTTGCTAAGTATGATGTCAACCATAGAATTGCATCTCCATATCATCCTCAGTCTAGTGGTCAGGTAGAATTGAGCAATAGAGAGATTAAATTAATTTTGCAAAAGAATGTTAATAGATCTAGAAAGAATTGGTCTAAGAGACTTGATGATGCATTATGGGCTTATAGAACTGCTTATAAGAATCCTATGGGTATGTATCCGTATAAAATGGTTTATGGAAAAGCATGTGACTTACCTCTTGAACTAGAACATAAAGCATATTTGGTTGTTAAAGAGCTCAATTATGATTTCAAACTTGCTTGTGAGAAAAGGTTATTTGACATTAGCTTGCTTGATGAATGGAGAACCCAAGCCTATGAGAATGCCAGGTTGTTTAAAGAAAAAGTTAAAAGATGGCATGACAATAGAATACAAAAGCATGAGTTTAATGTAGGTGATCATGTTTTTCTATACACTCTCTTTTAAGATTTTTTGCAGGAAAGCTTCTCTCTAAATGGGAAGACACTTACATTGTCGAGGAGGTCTATTGTTTCGGTGCCATAAAAATCAACAATGCCGAAGGCACAAATCCGAAGGTGGTAAACGGTCAAATAACCAAACATTATATCTTAGGTACTCTCATAAATGTTGAGACCAACATAATTAATACCATAACACCGGAGGAGTACATAAGGGACACTTTCTAGAACGTTTCAGACTCCGGAAAGGAATAGGTATGTGGTATGGTAAGTAAACTGACTCCAATACGTTTCCAACGATAATTTTTCTCCGTTTTGGAATATTTACAAAATTAGGAAAACTAAAAGTATTCCGAAAGAGACATGAGGCCACCACAAGCGTGGAGGGAGCGCCCTACCCCCTGGGCGTGCCACCGTCCTTGTGGCACACCTCGTGTTCCCTCCAGACTCCGTTTTCTTGCACGATACTTCTTTACATAATCTCCCGAAGGTTTTGACCACCATACCATGGCAATATCTTCTGTGTTTGTTTCAAGCAGTTTTTCTGACAGATCTAGATCATCATGACTTCTCTAAGCGCCCCCAAGGACAAGTTTTTCGAGAAGGTTATCAACCCCTACCTCGTGGAGGTGCTGCGACACCCTCAAACCATTGAGATTCGTGAGGGGGTGCTGCACATCCGCGATGTTGAGGGGCCCAAGAAGACCGGAAGTATGGGGACAAGACTTGAAGCAATGGAGCAACAAGTTTTCAAGTGCCAAGGGATTGTGGAACGTGGACTCAACTCTTATCACATGATTATTGCGGGGTTAACAAACAATCACAAGCTGGATGCCAAGAACATTGGGGAGGCCATCTTCAAGCTTCATGTGAAAATCGAGCATCTCCTAGCCTAGATCTATGACCTGCAAAACCAAAACTATGAGTATGAATACATATTTAAGAGGATGAGTTTGGCTGCAGATTTGAGGATCCTGAAGACTCGTCCATCCTTATATGATGGTGAACCTATGCCTCGGAAGATGGATGACAAGCCTATTTCATCAACAACTCCCTCATCACCACCTCCGAAGAAAGAGACATAAATACATGGGTATGGGCACTCCCCTTGGCAACTGCCAAGCTTGGGGGAGGTGCCCCGGTATCGTATAACCATCACACCTCTATCTTTATCATTTTTCTTAGTTTGATCCTTTTGGTAATATCTTGATCTAGCGGAATAAAGTTTTTGGTATGATCTAGCTTTGAGTTTTACTTTATGCTCCCTCTATGTAATCGAGTCCATGATGTCAGGACCCCGACTCAATGCCACATAGATCTAGCATGTAACACTTCATATCACTTTGCGGCCTCACGCACGGTATTCCCACGGGTGTCGCCTTACCTTTACCCGGGACCGTTTGCGCCTTTTGGCACACGTATATGACAGTGTCGCTAGCATCCATATGATAAGGAGCCCGGGCTGACATGGCTAGTCGTAAACCCAAAGTGGCACAAACTTACAGGGACAGGCATCCATGACCCAGCATCGAACGTGTCGGTCATCAGCGAGTGAATCCAGGCTGTAGCACTGGGCTAGCAGGACTCCGGTGAACCGGGCTGTAGCGGGCTAACAGGACTCCGGTATTCATCGCGTGACATTTCCCCGAAGGGACAGACACAGGAACGAAGAAGGACACATGCCGGCCAGCCTAAGTGTTCCGGAGCAGTAGCAAGCTACCATGGCTCAGTGGAAACACTAGGAGACATTTCTCGGTAAGAGAGGCTACTAAAGATAAACAACTAGATGGTCAGATCCCACACATACCAAGCATTTCAATAACATACACACAATATGCTCGATATGTGCAAATACAACATGGCATCACAACATGTCTCTACGACTCAAGTAATTATTCATTAGGCTCCGAGGAGCGAGACATTACAAACATGGGTCTCACGACCCAACAATCAGAGCATACAAGTCAAAGCACAAGCGGAAGCTATCATGTCTGAGTACAGACATCTATAAATGAAAAAGGCTGAGAAGCCTGACTATCTATCAGATCCTGCCGAGGGCACAAGATCGTAGCTGAGGTAACAAGCTAAACGTCGAAGTCCACGCGAAACTACTAGTGAGACCGAAGTCTCTCTGCAAAAACATAAAATAGGCAAACGTGAGTACAAATGTACCCAGCAAGACTTACATCAGAACTATCTACATATGCATCATTATCAACAAAGGGGATGGTGGGGTTTAACTGCAGCAAGCCAGCTTTGACTCGGTGGCTATCCTAAACTACGACTGCAAGCGACTCTTTTGAGGTGGCGCACACGAGTCCACATATTCACCATACCCGACTCAATGCCACATAGATCTAGCATGTAACACTTCATATCACTTTGCGGCCTCACGCACGGTATTCCCACGGGTGTCGCCTTACCGTTACCCGGGACCGTTTGCGCCTTTTGGCACACGTATATGACAGTGTCGCTAGCATCCATATGATAAGGAGCCCGGGCTGACATGGCTAGTCGTAAATCCAAAGTGGCACAAACTTACAGGGACAGGCATCCATGACCCAGCATCGAACGTGTCGGTCATCAGCGAGTGAATCCAGGCTGTAGCACTGGGCTAGCAGGACTCCGGTGAACCGGGCTGTAGCGGGCTAACAGGACTCCGGTATTCATCGCGTGACATTTCCCCGAAGGGACAGACACAGGAACGAAGAAGGACACATGCCGGCCAGCCTAAGTGTTCCGGAGCAGTAGTAAGCTACCATGGCTCGGTGGAAACACTAGGAGACATTTCCCGGTAAGAGAGGCTACTAAAGATAAACAACTAGATAGTCAGATCCCACACATACCAAGCATTTCAATAACATACACACAATATGCTCGATATGTGCAATACAACATGGCATCACAAAATGACTCTACGACTCAAGTAGTTTATTCAATAGGCTCCGAGGAGCGAGACATTACAAACATGGGTCTCATGACCCAACAATCAGAGCATACAAATCAAAGCACAAGCGGAAGCTATCATGTCTGGGTACAGACATCTATAAATGAAAAAGGCTGAGAAGCCTGACTATCGATCAGATCCTGCCGAGGGCACAAGATCGTAGCTGAGGTATCAAGCTAAACGTCGAAGTCCACGTGGAACTACTAGTGAGACTGAAGTCTCTCTGCAAAAACATAAAATAGGCAAACGTGAGTACAAATGTACCCAGCAAGACTTACATCAGAACTACCAACGCTGTCAGGACCCCGACTCAATGCCACATAGATCTAGCATGTAACACTTCATATCACTTTGCGGCCTCACGCACGGTATTCCCATGGGTGTCGCCTTACCTTTACCTGGGACCGTTTGCGTCTTTTGGCACACGTATATGACAGTGTCGCTAGCATCCATATGATAAGGAGCCCGGGCTGACATGGCTAGTCGTAAACCCAAAGTGGCACAAACTTACAGGGACAGGCATCCATGACCCAGCATCGAACGTGTCGGTCATCAGCGAGTGAATCCAGGCTGTAGCACTGGGCTAGCAGGACTCCGGTGAACCGGGCTGTAGCGGGCTAACAGGACTCCGGTATTCATCGCGTGACATTTCCCCGAAGGGACAGACACAGGAACGAAGAAGGACACATGCCGGCCAGCCTAAGTGTTCCGGAGCAGTAGCAAGCTACCATGGCTCGGTGGAAACACTAGGAGACATTTCCCGGTAAGAGAGGCTACTAAAGATAAACAACTAGATAGTCAGATCCCACACATACCAAGCATTTCAATAACATACACACAATATGCTCGATATGTGCAATACAACATGGCATCACAAAATGACTCTACGACTCAAGTAGTTTATTCAATAGGCTCCGAGGAGCGAGACATTACAAACATGGGTCTCATGACCCAACAATCAGAGCATACAAGTCAAAGCACAAGCGGAAGCTATCATGTGTGAGTACAGACATCTATAAATGAAAAAGGCTGAGAAGCCTGACTATCGATCAGATCCTGCCGAGGGCACAAGATCGTAGCTGAGGTATCAAGCTAAACGTCGAAGTCCAAGCGGAACTACTAGTGAGACTGAAGTCTCTCTACAAAAACATAAAATAGGCAAACGTGAGTACAAATGTACCCAGCAAGACTTACATCAGATCTATCTACACATGCATCATTATCAACAAAGGGGATGGTGGAGTTTGACTGCAGCAAGCCAGCTTTGACTCGGTGGCTATCCTAAACTACGACTGCAAGCGACTCTTTTGAGGTGGCGCACACGAGTCCACATATTCACCATATCAATACACCACTATGGATCCACTCCCGTCTCCCTACGAGAACACCATCCATAGCACTCACGCTTATCTTGCGTATTTTAGAGTATCCACTTTCACTTGTCTATGAACTGATATAAGCAACCCAGAAGTCCTTTTCCGCGGACACGGCTATTCGAATAGATGATGTTAACCCTGCAGGGGTGTACTCCTTCATACATGTTTCCACCACTTAGCGTCTGCACACGACATGTGCTCGGCAGACTTCAAGCGAAAGCCGACATGGGTGTAGACCACGACCTACCTAAACACTCAAGTCTCTAGTCCAGGTTTATCGCCTATTCGGGCTCCATCCATGAGGAGATCCGGCCGGAGTTTCGCTCACAGCCCCAAACGATGTGAACAGGGTTCCGTGACACCAAACGGGTGCCCGGTTTACCCGGCCACGTGCCTACCGCATCACAGCCCACCCCTACGGTCAGCGCTGTCCACGGCCTCCAGCATACTACAAACACCAGAAACTACTTGCAACTCCTGGACAGAGGACAAGGGTGATTAAGAAGTCGAGCGGGGTCATATTTCAGGGCCCAATGTATGGTAGTAGCTGAATCATGGATCACAAACACAGAACTCAGTTCCTAAGGACGGCTTCAATGAGACAACCCACCATGTACTCCTACATGGCCTCTCACCGACACCTTTTACCAAATCGTGTTCACACACTTAGCTCACACATAGTAGGACATGTTCACACACCTCTGATTCATCCCCGATGAATCAGACCTGACTCAACTCTAAGCAGTAGCAGGCATGACAAACAAACATGAATGAGTAGGCACAACAGGGCTCAAACAACTCCTACTCATGCTAGTGGGTTTTATCTATTTACTGTGGCAATGACAGGTCATGCAAAGGATAAAGGGGTTCAGCTACCGCAGCAAGTAACAGATGAATTGGTGTTGTCCTAATGCAGTAAAAGAGAGCAGGAGCGAGAGAGTAGGATTGTATCGGAATGAACAAGGGGGTTTTGCTTGCCTGGCACTTCTGAAGATAGCATTGAGTCTTCATCAGTGTCAACGATCACATCATCGGTATCACGTCTATCGAGAGGGGACAATTACCGGCAACATAGAAGGGAACACAATCAATGCAATGCACAATATGATGCATGATCATGACATGGCAAAATGAATGTGTTTTGAGCTAATGCAACTAGCAACAGATTAAATGAAGTTGGTTTGAATACAAGATTCAAATTTAAACTCCATATGTGATTATTCAAATGCCATTTAGTTGATTTGTGCTAAACAGCAGCTATAAGTTGTTCTATCATGCATGAAAATGGTACAGATGGATTCCTTGAATTTTTCTGATAATTTTTCATATATAAATTATTTAATTTGGAGTTACGGTTGAATTTCTATGATTTTTAGAAGTTTTAGCTATTTTCTGTAATTTCCTGAATAATAATAAATCCAGAAATGAATTATGGCGTCAGCACCACGTCACTGTGACGTCAGCAGAGTCAACTGGGCTGGCTCGGGTCAAACCTGACCAGTGGGGCCCACTGGTCAGTGTCTTAGGTCTGGATTGAGTGAATGACAGGTGGGACCGGTCAACGATGACTGGGCCAGAGTCAAAGCTGACACGTGGGGTCCACGGCACTAACACTAATTTAACAGAATAATTATATTAACCTAATTAAGCGCGGGGGCCCACATGGCAGTGGCTCTGGGGGTGTTTAGCGGGGTTATTAGCACTAATTAACCGGGGCTGGCCCCACCTGTCATCGACCCAGGGGGGTCAAACCCGGGTCAAACTCGCCGGAGTTGACCCGAGGCTCGTCGCCGGCGAGGCCAGGGACGGCGGAGAGCGTCGGGATTCGCCCTCCGATGACCAAAAGAGCGGCGGAGGGGCTCTACGGGATGCCCAGACTCGCGCGCATCTAATAGGGCCAACGGGAGAAGCTAGGGTGGCCGGAGGCGACGGCAGTCATGACGACGGCGGCGGCCGGAGTTCGGGTGGTGGCGGGTTTGGCGCTACGAGCGGTGGTTTGGCGCGCTGAGGGCACTAGGGAGAAGCTCTTGCTCCTCCGCACCCAAAGGAACGGACGGGAGGCCGCGAGGTGGCCGGAATTGAGCACGGCGTCGACCTCGGCGGCGGCCGGAGCTCGGGCGAGCTCGGGGTCGGTGTTAGGGAGCACGGCAGGAGGCAAAGGGGGGTGTTACGACCTCCTGGGGTTGCACTGAGCACGGCCGCGTGCTCGGTTGCAGCTCTAGGCAACGGTGGCTACGGCGGCGACATGGCCGGCGGCGAAGAGCTCTCGGCTCCGGTGGATATTGGCGCTAGCAGGAGAAAAAGTACCAGGGGAGGGAGGGGATCGACGCAGCAGCTCACAGCGGATCGAACGAAGGGGTTGGTGAGCTCGGGGGCGTCCTCGTTGCTGCGAATCGAGCGGCGGCGATCTCCGGCCATGGCGATGAAGACGGTGGTGATGGCGGCGTTGCAGCGTGTCCGTGGCGTCGTGGCTTGTCGAGGAGGTCGGGGACGTCGAGACGGAGCTCGCAAGCACAGCGAGGGGTCGAGGGGGAGACGGTGGCCGCGGTGTTACGGTGGCGCGGCTGCGGCTGCGCTCGGGCGAGTGAGAGAGAGGAAGCAGAGGAGAGAAACAAGGGAGAGGGAGAGAGCGAGGGGTCCAGGGAGCGAGGGAGAAGTGAGAGGGGGTCGGGGGCTGCGTGGCGTCGCGGGAGGAACCAGGGAAGGAGAAGGCAGCCAGGCAGGGAGGAGGTGGCCTCCTCGGTCGCGCGCGTGCGAGCACGCAGCTGCTCCCGCTGGCAAGAGGAAGACGACAGGGGGGGGGAGTAACGGTGGCGGGCTGGGCCGGTTGGTGGCGCCAGGTAGGCTGCGGGTAAGTGGCCCAGGTAGGTTTTCTGCTCTATTTTATTTTTTTCCTTCTTCTGTTTTGTTTTATTTAATTTATTTTGCCACTGTTTTGAATTTAAAATAATTCAAACAATGCCAAAAACTCCTCTGAATATTTTATATTGCTAGATGGACCTTGCCAAAAGCTTATAAAATATTTCAGGGGTATTTGAAATTATATTCTAATTATATGAATATAACTCAAATTCAAATAGCTAATGAATTAAATCCAAAGTCCCAAAAATAATTCCTTAAAAATGTTCAATATTTTGGTTGGGACCAGAACCCTTACCAAAAATTATCAAACATTTAAGAAGAGCATTTTGGAACAATGAATGAGATTTCTAGGGGTTTTGCCCCTCTTTTAATTAAGTTTTTGAGGCTTCCAAAATTCCCTCAGTTCAAATTTCAGAATTTAAACATGATGCACACATGAGGTCTAGCCTAGTGCATTACCAGAAGCTAGGGATGTGACAACTCACCCCCACTAAACAAGAATCTCGTCTCGAGATTCAAGCGTAGGGTAGGATGAAAGGGAAACGCAAACTAGTACAATCTTCACGATCCAGGGTGCACTTCAAATGAACGTTGATTTGAACACCATCTTTGTCTTGTCGTCTTGCTCTGAGAACTCCAGCTAACATGACAACGAGAGGAAAGGAAAAACCCTAAAAGAATCGTGCTTCTCGAAGGTCGAATAACTCAGGATTAACTCTCGGGATGAGTCATAGCAACATCTCTCGAGCTGAGACACTAAACATACATCCATGTGAATGGAGTGAAGTAGATGACGAAGGTTCACTAGGTAGACAACAATTCCACACTTAAGAAGGTGGTAAACGATTGTCCACGTAGCGAGGAGTTGAGTTGCCATGATACCACGACGAAACATCCTGGAGGAGGGTGATTCGTAGATTATTTCCTTAAGTGGCAAAAAGAATTACCTTTGATTCAGAGATCCTTGAAACTCTTTAAACCAGCCTAAGACAATTTTCGAGCGATCATTTGGAGGGGGTCGGTAGAATGGCATTCTCCGACTTGGATGATGTGGATTACCTTGTTGAAGACAACGTAATGGATGAATTTGCTTATCACCGGAGATGGAAGAGACCCATGGTAGAATGGCACATTGGCGGTGCAAGCTAGGAACAAAATGCAAATGCTGGGAATGATTCTGGTAACTGGGGAGGAACCCAACAACAGAGAGTGAATTCACTGTTTGAAAAGATCATAGCATTGCCGAGGAAACTGAGAGCAAACCCAGTTAGTGCCGATGATAACACCTAGCGCTTGTGCGTGCTCTCAAGAACTTGAGCATTTCCATATTCATCAAGGTTTTACCAACATCCGTGTCAAGGATCCTGGCAACACAACATACCACCATGATGAACAACGATGGACGATGCAGATGCATAGGAAGATAACACTTTCTCAGATTTCACCTTAGCGAGGCCAAGGAAACAAAATCTGGATGATCGACCGAGAGATATTTAGCACTCCGCTTCTAATGTTCTCCTTGATGTGCTAGTGTAATCCAATCATTGAAATGGTTTGGTAACTAGACATCAAGTAAAAGGTCGGACTTCGGGAGCAATAGAATCCATAAGGAACAGTTACGGAGGTAAATTCTACGAAATCCTTATGGGGAGGTGGCCAACTTCTCCAATCAAGATACTACAATATTAGGTCTCCCGGCGGGGTGTGTTGGCCATGACATCCACTTTACCGGTTTCCGAGGGACCGATATTATAGTTCTTGGGAAATGTTCCAAACCATCATATCTGCCTGAGATTCAGATCTGGTTGGTGTCAGGATATTCCAGACTCATCGAGTCTAGGAAGAAAAACGGAAGTTTGCAACACAAATCGACGAGATGACGTTGCGAGATTCTCAGGAAATGAACTACGATAGCAAGCTCCAAAACATGAGCTGGTTCTGCTACAATCATGTGAACACGTTGTTCCAGACAAGCATGCCCACATGGTAGTCTTACAATAAAACACTACCGAGTTCTGGTTGGGAACCATAATCGAGGATATTGAAGTCTTGTGCATGACCTAGGATTAGCACATCAACTCCTTTTCCTTGAACAAATCAATCAGTGGCTTGGTGTGCTAGGGTATACATATGGAATGAAGGTTGCAAGTCTTCAAACCACAGAATTCTTCGCACGTGTGCATGACTGATTTGGGATGATTCCAAAGGAAACAACATTAACTTTCTCAAATTCACGGCGGCAACTTTCACCAAATGCACGTGTATAAGAGGAAGTCACTCCTTTCATCAAACACATACCCCATGAGCTAGCATAAGGATAATGCTTTCAAAAGTTTCCAACACTAACTTATTGTCTAACAAGATCCTGGAGAAGATAAAATGATGTTGATGGGCTCAACAACAAATCATAGAGATTTCCATGAAGATGGAATTCCACGACTTGGTGAACAAGGTGATAGCATTGGTCAGACCAAAGATGTAGTGGTGTATGCTCGAGGGATCAACCACGAGTAAGACAACATTACGAATATCGTTGGTACTGATTTGATTTGACGATAGCCCACACTCAAATCAAAGGATTGATAAGACAATAGGTCCAGCAACTGATCACAGGGACCAATCGATGAAGATATCATCTTTCTTCAACACACACTACACAAGAGTATCCCTTTGGAACGAACTAAGTTAGGAAAGCTTTTATCTTCCAACTCTCCAAGTTGTTGTCTAGCTTAACCAACTAGCTCAGGGGTATCCAACACGGATTCTTGGAGAAAGGGGTGGTTTATAGGATAAACCAACTTGATCACGAGCTCGACATAACAGTCAGGTGACAACCTGGTGATACTTTCGAGAAGATATTCGGAAAATCACGAACCACCGATATGTTAGTAAGCTCGAGAACAATCTTGCTTTTGAGGGCAAGACGATATGATCAAATGAGTGAGGACTTGACAAGATCCTAACTCATCAATCGAAGGGTGCACCTAAATAAGGACTAGGTAGCACGATCAGTCTTAGAAGGATGATTCAAAAACCAACACGCTAAGAATGAAATTATTATCCTTTAACTATCAAGCAACGAGGTTGCTGGGAGTATTGATTTCACACATCACGATTCACTTGTCGGCATTCCGGTTACAATAAGACGGAAACCGAGGAATGAACAATGATGGCAAGAAGTATTACTGCGTCAAGAATTCATAAGAGGTGGTGCAATTCTCATGACAATCCCGACATAAAGAGGGTAACACTTCGAGGTAGAACAGAACAAAAGCTGGATTGGCATTTTGATCTGCGGAGCACAACTTCTTTGACCCAATCCTGGATATGGAAGAGGTACTGGAGTTTGTTTCTCCTATCATTCTACGATAGAATGGCTTGACGGACCACAAGAGTAATAGGCATCGATAAACAAACGCACGCATACTCTTGACTATCAATTGATAGGCGAGGGTCAGAGGACAACTAAAGAGGGACAACTCAAAGGAACATACGATTTTATGAGTTGTGGATGCATGGTTTAGCATGTCGAACGAAGTTCAACATAATTCTTCCGGATAACCCATGCAGAAAGGTAGAACTGGCAGAGCCACAATATATAATGGAGAACTCATCAAGAATAATCCTGTTGTGATATTTCAGTTCAACGAGGAACTTCTGCCATAAGTAGTTCATGGTATTTGGAAGAAGAAGATACCACGGACTTCAAGGACTATTGCAAAGGTTACTAATATCCTAAAGGCATTAGCAATTACTATCAACATGAAGTAGGTAGGGTGAATCTCGGGTTCAGAACCCAGGAGTAGAATACCTACTACTAAGTAGCATCACGGAATGCTTTCGGGGATAAAGGCCAGAACCATCACACTGGGACACCAATCATGCCTAAATTACTAGGTGATCCCCTAAGACACCTAGGGTCATAATAATATCTCCAACATATATGCCAAGGTAACGGAGTACCTCAACTCGCTGATTAGTGTGATTAATCTGACCAAAGGCACATCGGAAACAGGAGGAAGGGATTTGCAAATGCATCCAACTATTTAGAAACCTGGGATGACTCGGACAGCATAACGGCTGTAAATGCTCAGAAAAGATTTGAGACATTCACAAAAATGGTGGCATAACCACTCAGGAGCACAATATCAAGGTTTCGAGATCAACAGTTAACATATAGAAGATAGTAGGAACTGAACTGAGGCTTGAATCAACAATCTTATAAGTCTACGGATTAGTAACACGTGATCCTGATAGAAAGAAGAGATAGCCTAGTTCTTAATCCCCGTAGGAAAGAGAAGATGACTCAGATCAGAAGGGCATAAAGTATAAGGAGTAAAAAGAGCCTTACGTTCCATCCCACAATCAATTCCCTTATATAACTAAGGAATTTCTAGACTCAACTTCGACCAGTTTGGCTTGGTAATCCTACAGGCAGTCAAGCTCTGATACCAACGCTGTCAGGACCCCGACTCAATGCCACATAGATCTAGCATGTAACACTTCATATCACTTTGCGGCCTCACGCACGGTATTCCCACGGGTGTCGCCTTACCTTTACCCGGGACCGTTTGCGCCTTTTAGCACACGTATAAGACAGTGTCGCTAGCATCCATATGATAAGGAGCCCGGGCTGACATGGCTAGTCGTAAACCCAAAGTGGCACAAACTTACAGGGACAGGCATCCATGACCCAGCATCGAACGTGTCGGTCATCAGCGAGTGAATCCAGGCTGTAGCACTGGGCTAGCAGGACTCCGGTGAACCGGGCTGTAGCGGGCTAACAGGACTCCGGTATTCATCGCGTGACATTTCCCCGAAGGGACAGACACAGGAACGAAGAAGGACACATGCCGGCCAGCCTAAGTGCTCCGGAGCAGTAGCAAGCTACCATGGCTCGATGGAAACACTAGGAGACATTTCCCGGTAAGAGAGGCTACTAAAGATAAACAACTAGATAGTCAGATCCCACACATACCAAGCATTTCAATAACATACACACAATATGCTCGATATGTGCAATACAACATGGCATCACAAAATGACTCTACGACTCAAGTAGTTTATTCAATAGGCTCCGAGGAGCGAGACATTACAAACATGGGTCTCATGACCCAACAATCAGAGCATACAAGTCAAAGCACAAGCGGAAGCTATCATGTCTGAGTACAGACATCTATAAATGAAAAAGGCTGAGAAGCCTGACTATCGATCAGATCCTGCCGAGGGCACAAGATCGTAGCTGAGGTATCAAGCTAAACGTCGAAGTCCAAGTGGAACTACTAGTGAGACTGAAGTCTCTCTGCAAAAACATAAAATAGGCAAACGTGAGTACAAATGTACCCAGCAAGACTTACATCAGATCTATCTACACATGCATCATTATCAACAAAGGGGATGGTGGAGTTTGACTGCAGCAAGCCAGCTTTGACTCGGTGGCTATCCTAAACTACGACTGCAAGCGACTCTTTTGAGGTGGCGCACACGAGTCCACATATTCACCATATCAATACACCACTATGGATCCGCTCCCGTCTCCCTACGAGAACGCCATCCATAGCACTCACTCTTATCTTGCGTATTTTAGAGTATCCACTTTCACTTGTCTATGAACTGATATAAGCAACCCAGAAGTCCTTTTCCGCGGACACGGCTATTCGAGTAGATGATGTTAACCCTGCAGGGGTGTACTCCTTCATACATGTTTCCACCACTTAGCGTCTGCACACGACATGTGCTCGGCAGACTTCAAGCGAAAGCCGACGTGGGTGTAGACCACGACCTACCTAAACAGTCAAGTCTCTAGTCCAGGTTTATCGCCTATTCGGGTTCCATCCATGAGGAGATCCGGCCGGAGTTTCGCTCATAGCCCCAAACGATGTGAACAGGGTTCCGTGACACCAAACGGGTGCCCGGTTTACCCGGCCACGTGCCTACCGCATCACAGCCCACCCCTACGGTCAGCGCTGTCCACGGCCTCTAGCATACTACAAACACCAGAAACTACTTGCAACTCCTGGACAGAGGACAAGGGTGATTAAGAAGTCGAGCGGGGTCATATTTCAGGGCCCAATGTATGGTAGTAGCTGAATCATGGATCACAAACACATAACTCAGTTCCTAAGGACGGCTTCAATGAGACAACCCACCATGTACTCCTACATGGCCTCTCACCGACACCTTTTACCAAATCGTGTTCACACACTTAGCTCACACATAGTAGGACATGTTCACACACCTCTGATTCATCCCCGATGAATCAGACCTGACTCAACTCTAAGTAGTAGTAGGCATGACAAACAAACATGAATGAGTAGGCACAACAGGGCTCAAACAACTCCTACTCATGCTAGTGGGTTTTATCTATTTACTGTGGCAATGACAGGTCATGCAAAGGATAAAGGGGTTCAGCTACCGCAGCAAGTAACAAATGAATCGGTGTTGTCCTAATGCAGTAAAAGAGAGCAGGAGCGAGAGAGTAGGATTGTATCGGAATGAACAAGGGGGTTTTGCTTGCCTGGCACTTCTGAAGATAGCATTGAGTCTTCATCAGTGTCAACGATCACATCATCGGTATCACGTCTATCGAGAGGGGACAATTACCGGCAACATAGAAGGGAACACAATCAATGCAATGCACAATATGATGCATGATCATGACATGGCAAAATGAATGTGTTTTGAGCTAATGCAACTAGCAACAGATTAAATGAAGTTGGTTTGAATACAAGATTCAAATTTAAACTCCATATGTGATTATTCAAATGCCATTTAATTGATTTGTGCTAAACAGCAGCTATAAGTTGTTCTATCATGCATGAAAATGGTACAGATGGATTCCTTGAATTGTTTTGATAATTTTTCATATATAAATTATTTAATTTGGAGTTACGGTTGAATTTCTATGATTTTTAGAAGTTTTAGCTATTTTCTGTAATTTCCTGAATAATAATAAATCCAGAAATGAATTATGGCGTCAGCACCACGTCACTGTGACGTCAGCAGAGTCAACTGGGCTGGCTCGGGTCAAACCTGACCAGTGGGGCCCACTGGTCAGTGTCTCAGGTCTGGATTGAGTGAATGACAGGTGGGACCGGTCAACGATGACTGGGCCAAAGTCAAAGCTGACACGTGGGGTCCACGGCACTAACACTAATTTAACAGAATAATTATATTAACCTAATTAAGCGCAGGGGCCCACATGGCAGTGGCTCTGGGGGTGTTTAGCGGGGTTATTAGCACTAATTAACCGGGGCTGGCCCCACCTGTCATCGACCCAGGGGGGTCAAACCCGGGTCAAACTCGCCGGAGTTGACCCGAGGCTCGTCGCCGGCGAGGCCAGGGACGGCGGAGAGCATCGGGATTCGCCCTCTGATGACCAAAAGAGCGGCGGAGGGGCTCTACGGGATGCCCAGACTCGCGCGCATCTAATAGGGCCAACGGGAGAAGCTAGGGTGGCCGGAGGCGACGGCAGTCATGACGACGGCGGCGGCCGGAGTTCGGGTGGTGGCGGGTTTGGCGCTACGAGCGGTGGTTTGGTGCGCTGAGGGCACTAGGGAGAAGCTCTTGCTCCTCCGCACCCAAAGGAACGGACGGGAGGCCGCGAGGTGGCCGGAATTGAGCACGGCGTCGACCTCGGCGGCGGCCGGAGCTCGGGCGAGCTCGGGGTCGGTGTTAGGGAGCACGGCAGGAGGCAAAGGGGGGTGTTACGACCTCCTGGGGTTGCACTGAGCACGGCCGCGTGCTTGGTTGCAGCTCTAGGCAACGGTGGCTACGGCGGCGACATGGCCGGCGGCGAAGAGCTCTCGGCTCCGGTGGATATTGGCGCTAGCAGGAGAAAAAGTACCAGGGGAGGGAGGGGATCGACGCAGCAGCTCACAGCGGATCGAACGAAGGGGTTGGTGAGCTCGGGGGCGTCCTCGTTGCTGCGAATCGAGCGGTGGCGATCTCCGGCCATGGCGATGAAGACGGTGGTGATGGCGGCGTTGCAGCGCGTCCATGGCGTCGTGGCTTGTCGAGGAGGTCGGGGACGTCGAGACGGAGCTCGCAAGCACAGCGAGGGGTCGAGGGGGAGACGGTGGCCGCGGCGTTACGGTGGCGCGGCTGCGGCTGCGCTCGGGCGAGTGAGAGAGAGGAAGCAGAGGAGAGAAACAAGGGAGAGGGAGAGAGCGAGGGGTCCAGGGAGCGAGGGAGAAGTGAGAGGGGGTCGGGGGCTGCGTGGCGTCGCGGGAGGAACCAGGGAAGGAGAAGGCAGCCAGGCAGGGAGGAGGTGGCCTCCTCGGCCGCGCGCGTGCGAGCACGCAGCTGCTCCCACTGGCAAGAGGAAGACGACAGGGGGGGGGGGAGTAACGGTGGCGGGCTGGGCCGGCTGGGCCGGTTGGTGGCGCCAGGTAGGCTGCGGGTAAGTGGCCCAGGTAGGTTTTCTGCTCTGTTTTATTTTTTTCCTTCTTCTGTTTTGTTTTATTTAATTTATTTTGCCACTGTTTTGAATTTAAAATAATTCAAACAATGCCAAAAACTCCTCTGAATATTTTATATTGCTAGATGGACCTTTCCAAAAGCTTATAAAATATTTCAGGGGTATTTGAAATTATATTCTAATTATATGAATATAACTCAAATTCAAATAGCTAATGAATTAAATCCAAAGTCCCAAAAATAATTCCTTAAAAATGTTCAATATTTTGGTTGGGACCAGAACCCTTACCAAAAATTATCAAACATTTAAGAAGAGCATTTTGGAACAATGAATGAGATTTCTAGGGTTTTTGCCCCTCTTTTAATTAAGTTTTTGAGGCTTCCAAAATTCCCTCAGTTCAAATTTCAGAATTTAAACATGATGCAGAGGTCTAGCCTAGTGCATTACCAGAAGCTAGGGATGTGACACATGAGTTATGTAATAAAGAGTAGTTTTGAGTTAAGGGCTTTGATTTCTTGCTATGAACTTGAGGGAAATAAAGTAAAGAAAGAATAAAAAGAAATAAAAAAGATCATATATTGATCTTATGGAGAGTAATGACTTCACATATAAAGAGTATGATGAATAAAAGTTGTTGGGAGTTGAAAACATAGTTTTGGTCATTGTTGCAATTAATAGGAAGTAATAAAGAAAGAGAGGCTTTACATATAAATATACTATCTTGGACATCTTTTGTGATTGTGAGCACTCATTAAAATATGACATGCTAAAAAGTTGATGTGGACAAGGAAGACAACATAACAGGTTATGTTTTCTTATATCTGAATAGAAGTTATATTGTCATGGATCATCCAACATGTTGAGCTTGCCTTTCCCTCTCATGCTAGCCAAAATTCTTTGCACCAAGTAGAGATACTACTTGTGCTTCCAAACATCCCGAAACCCAGTTTTGCCATGAGAGTCCACCATACGTACCTATGGATTAAGTAAGATCCTTCAAGTAAGTTGTCATCAGTGCAAGCAATAAAAATTGCTCTCTAAATATGTATGATCTATTAGTGTGAGGAAAATAAGATTTATACGAACTTGTGATATGGAAGAAATAAAAGCGACAGACTGCATAATAAAGGTCCTTATCACAAGCGGCAATATAAAGTGACGTTCTTTTGCATTAAGATTTTGTGCATCCAACCATAAAAACGCATGACAACCTCTGCTTCCCTCTGTGAAGGGCCTATCTTTTGCTTTTATCTCCTACCCTTATACAAGAGTCACGGTGGTCATCACCTTTCCTTTTTATACTTTTTCCTTTGGCAAGCACTATATGTTGGAGAGATCCAAATGTATATATCCACTCGGATGTAGGTTATAATAAAGTATTATTGTTGACACTACCCTTGAGGTAAAAAGTTGGGAGGCGAAACTATAAGCCCCTATCTTTCTCTATGTCTGATTGAAGTTTTGAACCCATAAAGTATCGCGTGAGTGTTAGCAATTGTGAAAGACTAAATGATAGTTGAGTATGTGGACTTGCTGAAATGATCTTTAATTGACTCTTTTCGACGTTATGGTAATTGCAATTGCTTCAATGACTGAGATCATGGTTTGTTAGTTTTCAATGAAGTTTCTGATTCATACTCTATCTTGTGAACGAATTATACTTTAGCATAAGAAATTATATGGCATTATATGTTGTTGTTCTAAAGATGATCATGATGCCCTCATGTTCGTATTTTATTTTATCGACACCTCTATCTCTAAACATGTGCACATATTTCTTGATATTGGCTTTCCTTGAGGACAAGAGAGGTCTAAGCTTGGGGGAGTTGATACGTCCATTTTGCAACATACTTTTATATTGATATTTATCGCATTATGGGCTGTTATTACACATTATCTCACAATACTTATGCCTTCTCTCTCTTATTTTATAAGGTTTACATGAAAAGGGAGAATGTTGGCAGCTGGAATTCTAGACTGGAAAAGCAGCAAATATTAGAGACCTATGCTGCACAACTCCAATAGTCCTGAAACTTCACGGAGCATGTTTTTGAAATATATAAAAAATATTGGGCGAAGAAAGTACTAGAGGGGGGCCACCAACCAACCACAAGGGTGGAGGGCATGCCCTACCCCCTGGGCGTGACCCCCTATCCCTGTGGGCCCTTGGCAGGCCTCCAATGCCCATCTTCTGCTAGATGGTGTGTTTTGACCTGGAAAAAATAATAAGGAAGCTTTCGAGGCGAAGCGCCACCGTCTCAAGGCGGAACCTGGGCAGAACCAATCTAGGGCTCGGCGGAGCTATTCTGCCGAGGAAACATCCCTCCGGGAGGGGGAAATCATCGCCATCGTCATCACCATCGATCCTCTCATCGAGAGGGGGTCAATCTCCATCAACATCTTCACCAAAAGCATCTCCTCTGAAACCCTAGTTCATCTCTTGTATTCGATCTTGGTCCCAAAATCTCAGATTGGTACCTGTGGGTTGCTAGTAGTGTTGATTACTCCATGTAGTTGATACTAGTTGGTTTATCCGGTGGAAGATTACATTTTCAGATTCTTAATGATAATTAATAGTCCTCTTATCTTGATTATGATTATGCTTTGTGAGTAGTTATGTTTGTTCCTAAGGACATGGGAGAAGTCTTGTTATAAGTAATCATGTGAATTTGGTATTCATTCGATATTTTGATGAGATGTATGTTGTCTCTCCTCTAGTGGTGTTATGTGAACGTCGACTACATGACACTTCACCATTATTTGGTCATATGGGAAGGCATTGGGAAGTAATAAGTACATGATGGGTTGCTAGAGTGACAGAAGCTTAAACCCTAGTTTATGCGTTGCTTCGTCAGGGGCTGATTTGGATCCATATGTTTCATGCTATGGTTAGGTTTACCTTAATTCTTCTTTCATAGTTGTGGATGCTTGCGAGAGGGGTTAATCATAAGTGGGAGGCTTGTCCAAGGAATGGCAGCACCCAAGCACTGGTCCATCCACATACCAAATTATCAAAGTAACGAACGTGAATCATATGAGCATGATGAAAACTAACTTGACAACAATTCTCATGCGACCTAGGGAGCGCTTTGCAATATATAAGAGTTCGTCTAGGCGTGTCCTTTGCTACAAAAAGGATTGGCCCACCTTGCTGCACCTTAGTTACTTTATTTACTTGTTACCCGTTATGATTTATCTTATCACAAAACTATCTGTTACCGACAATTTCAGTGCTTGTAGATAATACCTTGCTGAAAACCACTTGTCATTTCCTTCTGCTCCTCATTGGGTTCGACACTCTTACTTATCGAAAGAACTACGATAGATCCCTATACTTGTGGGTCATCAATGAGTCAACAATAAAAGTAAATAACATGAAAGTAAATAGATAGGCCCTTTATGGAGGGAAGCAGAGATTACAGAGGTGCCATGGCTCGAAGCTTAAATCAAAGATGAATACAATTTTGATTGGTGTGCTTTTCCTGTCAACTTCACGACAAAGGGTTTTGGTATCTTCCATGCTAAATAAATTATCGGCGGTTCCCAAGAAGAAAGGTAAAGTTTACCCGCCTCAACCACACAAACACAAGCCATGGCTAGCCGAATCTTCGGGTGCCCTTCAAACAATTAGCTTTTCGGGGGAGTTTGTTATATTATATTTTTCTTTATTTTGATTACAGGACTGGCCATCCCAATTACCAGCCTCTCTCGTGCAATGACCAGTGAAAAGACACCTGTCATGAGAATAATTTGCATAGCATGGAAGATATTGACCGCCCGTTACTCCATGAGTGATACAGGCACACAAAACATACGATTATTTGAATGATTAGAGATGGCACATGCAAATTTACTTGAAATGGCAGGGTAATAACTATATAGGTAGATATGATGGACTCATCTGGAACAACTTTGGTTTCAGGATTTTGGATGCACAACTAGTATTTCTGCTTAGTACATGTAAAGGCTAGCAAATAGATTGAGGAGTGACCAACTAGAGAGCGACAACGGTCATAATCATGCATTGCACATAATTAACATTGAATACTAGCATGAGTAGGATATAAATACCCTAAATAAATATCATGTAGGCTGCATTGGTTTTGAATCAACTACATCTGTGAACATGTGCTAACTCAAGCCACTTGAATCATTCAGAGGAGGATACCATGCTAACATACTACATAATAACCATTTTAATGCATGTTGACACTCAAGATAAATCATTATCCACCCCTAGCTACTTAAGCATGACATGAGCAATTGTAATCTCTAATTATCATCACAAACATGTTTACTCATAATATGTTGAATCATGGATACTGAGTTAAACATATTTACAAAAACAAGAAGAGTTCATACCAACTTTTCCTTGCCACGGTCACTTCATCAAATCATCATCATTATTGCGTTTCACTTGCACAACCAAATGATGTGAAAATATTAATAGTGCATGAGTGTCGTGGACTAAGCTAAAATCCGCAAACATTTTATTCACAGGAGAAGACATGGTAATATTGGCTCTTCGCTAGATAAACAATAAAGCACATGAGAGCCTCTCAACAATTCTAGCATAATCTTCTCTATACAACAACTTAGTGAAAAGAAAAGAAATTCATAGAGATACAATGAAATATTTTTGGAGTTTTTAGTTTTTTCTAAAGATAGCGAACTAAAGAAGAAAAACGAAAAGCGAGAAAACTATTTACACAGGAGAACTCCCAACAAGCAAAATAAGAAATGAGAAATGCTTTTGGGTTTTCATTTAGTACTACAAACTAACTAAATGAGAAAGAAAAACCGATAAATAAGCAAGAAATATTTTTGGATTTTTATGTTTTTCAAACACACAAGAAGAAAGCAACATAAATCTAAGCATGGATATACAATGAAAACGATGAACACCGATAACTAGATTGAATGATTGACACATGAATGTAATGTCGGTGAGAAAACATACTCCCCCAAGCTTAGGCTTTTGGCCTAACCTGGTAATCACCACTGATGATTAGGATAGTAATCAAAATGATAACTCGAGTGGCGTTCTGTGTTGCCTCCTTCGCAAGGCGGGCAGCCTCTACTGCCTTGTTGCACTCGCCCACCTCACTCTCATAGACAAAATGTCTTTGCTTGCTCTAAAAGCCAAAGAGAATAGGCGCAGGAAAAATAACAAAGACAACATAGTATTTATCAAATATCAAGTTATAGTCGTATTTGTGAGTCTCATACTTAATAAACTCGTGGCGTCGCATCGCCTCAAAATCTAAGTACTTAACAAATAGTATGGGATCATTGGGTCTAGGAGAGACTATCAGTGTCAAAACTGGCGGATCTCGGGTAGGGGGTCCCGAACTGTGAGTCTAAGGTTGATGGTAACAGGAGACAGGGGACACAATGTTTACCCAGGTTCGGGCCCTCTCTATGGAGGTAATACCCTACTTCCTACTTGATTGATCTTGATGAATATGAGTATTACAAGAGTTGATCTACCTCGAGATCGTAATGGCTAAGACCCTAAAAGTCTAACCTGTATGATGATGATTATGATTGCCACTACGGACTAAGCCCTCCGGTTTATATAGACACCGGAGGGGACTAGGGTTGTACAAAGTCGGTTACAGAGAAAGGAATCTTCATATCAGGGCGCCAAGCTTGCCTTCCACGCCAAGGAGAGTCCCATCCCGACACGGGAGAGAGTCTTCAGTCTTGTATCTTCACAGCCCATCAGTCCGGGCCATGTCAAACAGGCCGGATGCCCGAGGACCCCTTAATCCAGGACTTCCTCAGAAGCCCCTGACCCAGGCTTCAATGACGAGGTGTCGGGCGCGCAAATTGTCTTCGGCATTGCAAGGCGGGTTCCTTCTCCGTATACTCCAACACAGTCTTCGGACACAACGACCGTGTCCGGCTCTGCAAAACAAGTACCACACACAACCGTAGAGAATATAATATTTCACGAGTCCAATCCGCTGACAACTTTTTGTATCGTGACACCACATCACCACACGGTCATAATTTTGAACCGTTTTTCGCCCTGCTGCTTCATATTTCGAGATGCGGTCTCACTGGAACGTCTTATCAAAGGAGAGATCGTGTCCCCTTATTGCATGATTCTCATCAATACGGGCGTGGGTAATCCAACCGTGCCATCTGCACAGCCCTTGGGAACTGGCGAGTTTTAAGGCGAGTAGGGAGGCACTTGATATTCACTGCCTTTATAAGGAGATAAGGATTCCCTTCTTTCACCCATGCCTTCTCTCTCTCTGCCCTCCCATTCTTGAGCTCCAGCGCCCAAGTCTAAAGCTCACCATTTATTTTTTCAGGGCTGGACAAAGAGGGCAGAGCGGATCTAGTGTCCGGCTCCGCTTCCCGAGGAACCAACCATCCTGCTCCTGACAAAGATGCTAGTCCCGGCGCCTTACCAGGCGCCGGAGAAGAAGGCCAAGAATAAGGCCAAGGGGTCCAAAAGTGGCCTGCGCCACAAGGGCGCTTCGGACGTGACGTCCGAAGGCACCAAGACTCATTCCTCTGCCGCCGAAGACGACGAGGAGGAGGAAGAAAGCAACTCCCCCCTCAGGGGGGTGGAAGAAGAGGGCGGCCTCCGCAAATCTGGAGGCAGAGGCGTCCAAGAGGGGGAAGGGCTCCCTCGTGAATAGCTCCGCGTGGGACATTGATAGCAACCCAGAGCGGCACCCCCGAGACAAGCCCCTGGGCGAATCATGAGTACTCAAAACATCCTGACACATTCGTGTATTCAGCCTCTTCGGTTCGTAGTTTTAACGTGTTGAATCATGCACTTGCAGTCCAGCCCATGACAGCTCCCTGCGATCCTCATCAGGGGGTTCGCTGGATTCAAAGGCGATGGCCCGCGAGTCACCACCGGTGGCTTACTCTCCCAAGGCTAAGGGAGACATTGAGGTGTTGTCCCAAAGGACCTTCCTAGGCCAGGGGGCCCAACAACCACGCCTTACGGATAAAACTTGCGAAGATGTTCAATGTTCCAGGAGTTGCTCACTGGGATACCATCTTCGGTCTCTAGGTGGACTGCATCGAGCCTGGTGACTCGTATTACCCGGTAAGGGCCTTCCCACTTTGCCGTCAACTTGTTGGAATTCTTGTCCGACAATGCGCCGAACAACAAGGTCGCCTTCCTCAAAGCTTAGGGCATGAACCTTGTGGCTGTGGTAGCGACACAAGGCTTGCTCGTAGCATGCAGTTCGCATAGCAGCCTGAAGATGATCTTCCTCAAGGAGCATAGCGTCATCTTGTCGCAACTTCTCTTGCTCAAGATCATCATAAACGAGCACTCGAGGTGACCCGTATGTGAGTTATGTGGGGAGAACTTCTTCTGCCCCGTAAACAAGGGAGAAGGGCGTCTAGCCGGTGGCTCGATTTGGCGTCGTCCTAATTGACCAAAGAACCGTCGGCAGCTCGCCAATCCAGCGCCTTCTACACTTATGCAGCCTGTCAAAGGTTTTTGCCCTGAGGCCCCGCAATACTTCAACATTTCCCCTTTCCGCCTGGCCGTTGCTTCGCGGGTGTGCAACAGAAGCAAAATAGATCCTGCTGCCGAGGTCTTGGACGTATTGCATGAAGGTGCGGCTTGTGAACTGCGTGCCGTTGTCGATGATGACTCTGTTCAACACACCAAAACAACAAACTAGTCCTTTGAAGAACTTGACGGCTGATTGTGCTGTCACCTTTCTCACTCCTTACACTTTTGGCCACTTTGTGAACCTGTCGATTGCAACGTACAAGTACTCAAAGCCCTCGATAACACGGGGAAAGGGGCCCAATATGTCGAGCCCCTAGACCAAAAATGGCCAGGATAGAGGTATTGTCTGAAGAGCTTGAGCTGGTTGATGGAGTTTCTTCGAGTGGAACTGACACGCATCACACTTGGTTACTAGTGCAGTTGCATCTTGGAGAGCAGTGGGCCAAAAGAAACCTTCTCGGAATGCCTTGCTGGCAAGGGCTCTCGATCCTATGTGAGATCCACATATGCCTCCGTCTATTTCTGCCAACAGCTCTAGTCCGTCCTCACGGGGAATGCACTTCAACTTCACACCGTTCGGTCTTTTCCTATATAGGACGTCGTCCACAAACTGGTACATGCCAGACCGACGGGCTACTTTCTCCGCTTCTTCCTGTTCCTCATGGAGTTCCCTTGTTTGGAGGAACTGAACAGTGTGTTGCACCCATGCCAGAGCTTGAGGCTCAACGGCAAGGACTAGAGGCATGTTTTCTGCCATGAGAGAGGTTGCCTGTACGGCTAGGGCTTGAGGCCCTGCCGGAGCCTGTCGCTCCTCGGCAAGCTTGACGTCCCCGGCAACATCCTTGTCGGTGGCTCCTAGGAGCTCGATAGGAACGAACTTGTCGAGGCCCGATTTTCTTCGCTTACTCTGTCCTGCCGATGGTTCAACGGATGGCTGAGTCAATTGGAGCACAAAGGTCCCTTGTTCCACAGGTAACCTGAGGGCAGCACATTTTGACAGGTCGTCGGCAATGCTGTTCTCCACCCGGGGAACATGCTCTGCTTGTAGACCGTCAAAACGTTCTTCCAACTTCCTCACTTCATCTACATAAGCTTCCATCAGAAGGCCTTGATAATCCTTGTTCACTTGCTTCACTACGAGTTGTGAATCCCCACAAACGACCAACTTTCTGATCCCAAGGTCTGCCGCGATCCTGAGACCGGCAGCATTCCCTCATACTCCACGATGTTGTTCGTCGATCTCTCCTGGGGAAAGTGCATTTGGACTAAGTACTTGAGGTGTTCTCTGGTGGGCACGACAAGCAGCACACCAGCACCGGCGCCTTGCAGCGAGAAAGCCCCATCAAAGTACATAATCCAGTTGCGAGTTGTTTCCTTGCTGGGGAAAGTGGTCTCTTGAATTTCTTCATCAGGCATTGAGGTCCATTCTGCAATGAACTCCGCCAAGACCCTGCTCTGGATCGTCGAAGTACTTTCAAACCTGAGACCAAAGCTTGACAGTTCCAATGCCCATTCCACAATCCTTCCTATTGCATCTGGGTTGTGCAGGATCCGTTGCAAAGGGAAGCGAGTGACGACGCTGATCTCATGTGCTTGAAAATAAAGACACAGCTTCCTCGAGGCCATGAGGAGGCCGACGAGCAACTTCTGCACGCCAAAATATCTCGATCTAGACCCCTGCAAAAGGGAGCTGACAAAGTAAACTGGGTGCTGCACCATCTTCTTCCTTTGTGTTACTTCGTCCGCTTGTGCAAATCCTGCCTTGCCGGTGCCAAAATCTGTCGGGGGTCCTACCTTGCCAGCACCGGACCCTGCCGGGGGAGCTCTGGCTCGTCATCCGACAGTCTTGCCACCGCTACCGCCTCTTCGTCAACTTCCCTCTGCGCCACTAGCGCAGCAGTGACCACTTGATTCTTTGCCGCTAGATATAGCAACGACGGCTCCTGCAGTTTAGGCGCAACTAGTATTGGTGTAGAGGAGAGGTACCTCTTTAAATCCTGTAGTGCTGACTTGGCCTCCGGGGTCCATTTCTTCGGCCCTGACTTTTTCAAAATCTTGAAAAAGGGGAGGACATGCTCAGTAGATTTGCAGATGAACCTACTTAGAGCAGCAACACAGCCAGCAAGCCTACGCACATCTTTGCCTCACCTTGGTGCCTCAATCTGCTCAATTGCCTTGATCTTGTCGGGGTTCGCTTCGATCCCACATCGAGACACAAAGAACCTGAGAAGCTTGCCGGATGGGACACCGACACACACTTTTAAGGGTTGAGCTTGAGGTTGATCTTGCGCAAATTTGCAAATGTTTCTTCCAAATCTTGCACAAGTGTCGCCCTGTCCTTGGTTTTGACCACTATGTCATCCATCTAAGCCTCCATATTTCTATGGAACTGGGGCTCAAAACCAATCTGAACTGTTCTTGCAAATGTTGAACCAGCACTTTTCAACCTGAAAGGCATTCGTATAAAACAATACATACCACATGGGGTGATGAAGGCGGTCTTCTCTTCGTCTTCCTTCGTCATAGAAATTTGGTGGTATCCTGAATAGGCATCAAGGAACGACAGCAGGTCACACCCGGCAGTGGAGTCCATGATCTGGTCAATGCGTGGAAAAGGGAAAGGATCCTATGGGCAGGCTTTATTGATATCTGTATAATCAATGCACATCCTCCACTTTCCATTCGCCTTGCGCACCACCACCGGATTGGCCAACCATGTTGGGTGGAGCACTCCTCTGACAAAGCATGTAGCTTCCAACTTCCTAATCTCCTCGATGATGAATTCTTGACGCTCCAAAGCTTGCTTCCTGACCTTCTGCTTGACGGGCCGCGCATGAGGAAAAACAACAAGGTGGTGCTCAATCACCTCCCTGGGAACGCCGGGGATGTCAGATGCTTGCCATGCAAACACATCGACATTCGCCCGTAGGAAGTCGACGAGCACGCTTTCCTATTTGTTGTCGAGGGTGGAGCTTATAGTAAAAGCTCCGCCCGTGCCGTCCTCCTTGATGGGCACCTTCTTGGCTTCCGGTGGTGCAGCCTTGGATTTCTTGCTCTTGCCGGTGGAGCTCTCTGGCATGTCCTCAACGGAAACGCAGCACCCCGAGGAGGCGCACTTTCCGGAGTGGGTGCAAGAGGCTTGGCTGGGGCCAGAAGTCTTGCTGGTGACTGAAGTCTTGCCGGTCTTCTTCCCCAGGGGGGCTCCAGTGGCATGAGCAAGTGCCTTGGTGGCAGGCGCCACCACCGCTTGCTGGTAGAGCTGGTCGGCACAGATGAGCACGTCCTTCTTGTTGGAGCCGACAGTGACGACGCTCATCGAGCCGGGTATCTTCAGTGTGTTGTGGGCGTAGTGTGATGCTGCCATAAACTTGGCCAGCGCTGGATGGCCAAGGATCTTGTTATACGGCAACAGGATCTTGGATACATCAAAGACGATCTTCTCTGTCCTTTAGTTCAGCTCACCATCGAACGTAACTGGTAATGTGATCTTACCCTTGGGCTGGCTTCTCCTTGGGTTGATCCCTTGAAACGTGCTTGTCTCCTTGAGATCTCCCTTGGGGATTTGCCACCTCTTAATCACTTGTGGCAAGATCAAGTTCACACCGGCCCCACCGTCCACTAGCATTTTCGTCACCTTGAGGTTGCGAATTGTTGGCGAAACCAACAACGGCAAGCACCCGACCGCGGTTGTGCTATCAGGGTGATCCTCGGCGTCAAAAATGATAGGCGTGTTGCACCATTTCAGTGGCTTCTGGGCGTTGATCGATGGCTCTGTCGCATTAATCTCGCGTGCCCACTGTTTAAGCTGGCAGTGAGAAGAATGCAACGAGGCGCCACCATCGATGCATGTGGCTTCTGTAGCCTTTTGGAATTCTTGGTCACTGGACTCGTCATCCTCTTTTTGGTCATCATCCCCCTCTTTCTTGTCGCAGCCTCGAGCAGGCCTCTCTTGTTGCTTTTCCTTGCTGTGGTGCCCCCTCGGCCACCGCGCTTCTTGCCAGACCCCTCAGCACCATCCTCGCCCTTCTCCTTGTCCCGTCTTTCGTACTCAACTTTCAGCCTCTCCACAAGCTGCTCAACTTGCCGGAAGTTTTGGAGGTCATGGCCATTGGTGCGATGGATCTTGCAGTATTGCTTGTCGGAGCCCTCCGGTTTGTCGGCGACCGCGGCGCACCCGACAACCTCTTTTCCGGGGTTGTCGACCTTGACCTTCTTGGCGGTGCTGGGGTTGTCAGATTCCTCGGTGGCAAGCACGGTCTTGCCCCTGCACTTCCTATTACGCAATCGGCCCTTCTTTGCCGGGGCGACGGTGTCTTCGTCTCCAGAATCGCTTCCCATGTCGGTATATTCGCTGGGGTACTTCCTTCCTTCTTCAGCACGAGCATATCTATTGGCCAACACATACAGCTCAGCAACATCCATAACCTTGTTCATGGCCAGCTCTTCACGCATCTTGCAGTTGTGCACGTTCTGATGGAACGCGCTGATGACAGCGACATGATGAACAACTGGGATGTTGTACTGCACACGGCTGAATCTCTGAATGTACTTGCGCAAGGATTTGCCATCCTTGTAGGGGATGAGACGCAAATCACTTGCCTGGCCAGGAGCTTGATGGCCTGTGGTAAAGGCGCCAACAAACTCATGGCATAGGTCCGACCAAGAGGAGATGGAATCCACCGGTAGGTGCATCAACCATGACCTCGCATTGGGCTTGAGCACGAACGAGAAGTAGTTGGCGAGCACCTTGTCGTACCGAGCCCCGGCTGCTTGCATCGCAATGGTGTAAACGCTCAAGAACTCGGACGGATGAGTCTTGTCGTCGTACTTTTTCGGGACCTCTGGTTTGAACCTGCGGGTAGTGGGCCAGTGGAATTGCCGCAGCTCACGGGTAAAAGCTGGACAACCTACCTCATAAGGCAAGTCACCAGAATCCCCCGGCACAGGCCTGTACATAGTGGGCCCAGCATGCCTATCAAATGGATGGCGTGCTTCCCATCGTCGCTAGATGGTAGTTCGAGCGTCCTCTTCAACCCGCTCCCGAAGAACTTGACGCTTGTCGCGACGAGCTCATGGATCGGACAATGCCGTGGATCCATCACCACGGGCATCATCCCGCCGAGCTGGCGACTATTGCCGTCGTGGTGGAGGGGAGTGCACTGTGGTCGCGGTGCCTATGGCCCTTCCACTGTTGGGACGCGCCGGATCGATGGACCGACGCCGCGAGGGGCCTCCCTCCTTGCATTGATCCTTATTGGCGCAGCCAATAAGGCTCTAGATAGAAGCCGTCCACTCTTCTTGCTTCTCCACAACAGGAGGGAAGTCGAGGAGTAGCTGCACTCGCGCTAATGCTTCTGCTAGCATAGGTGGCAGTGACAAACGCGAGGAATGGGAGGTGCTCGGACTTCTAACCATGTTAGAATGAGCTCCATCACGGTTCCACGGCCGTGCGCTGCCTTGACCAACATCTTGGCGTGCAAGTCGGCCCTGGGCATCACGAGAATGATGCAGAGGGCCCTTTCCGTGACGGCGCCCGGGGTCACCATCGTCGTGGTGTTGCTCGCCGCGCACGGCCTGGGAAGACCACGGCGCGGGCGCAGGCGGGGGTGTCTTGGAGGTCGCCGCACCGCCAATAGGTAGCACGGCCCCGCCCTTGGACCCCGTGGAGCGCGGCTCATCGTCTTGGGAACGAACGACGCCGCTCGCCTAGATTCAGTTGCCGGAGTGTCGTGGATGATCGTGATCCACACCCCCCCCACCATCTGCAACCACCCATCGCCCGTCCGTGCTGGTACGGGCAGTTCGGCTCCAGAGGAACCGATCGTCGTGATCCCCTTTTTCTTGGGAGCCATAGTGATCGAGGAAGCGACGCGCTAACCACTAGATCTGGTTTGCAGAACTCCCAGCCCCTGCCTGGCGCGCCAAAGATGTCGGTGAGCATGAGACCCACGGGACCACGTGGATCCCTTCTACCGTTTGGCAAGGAAGAGGCATGGTGCAAAGAGCGGAATTAATGGTCAACATGATGGATTTTACCCAGGTTCGGGCCGCTGAGAAGCGTAAAACCCTAGTCCTGCTTGAGTGTATATCTTGTGTTCTTGAGCTTCGGCTCGCTGCTATGCATGCAACCTGGGCCGAGAGGTTCAAAAGTCCGAATCCCCCAGTACGTCGTGGGCCTCCTTTTATATGTTCAAGGGGCTGCCACAGTGGCACACAAGAGGTGTAAAGTAGCTACAGTGCCCATGTTTATCACCATCATCTTAGGACAAAACACATTAAATGCGCTGCATATGTGCCCCTCAGCTTTATCTGGGACGGGTGTAGAATCCGTCCCGTCCGTTGCCTCCCTGCTCCGTCTTGACACGCGTCCATGTCGGCGAGGCGTGCACTGCCAAGTTAGCTGGCCAGCTGCCTCACTAGAGAGGTGGCAGGATCTTCACAAAGATCTGCATGCCACCACGCAGCCGCTTGCTAGGCTGGCTGGCCGGCCACTGCGGTGGTGTGGTGACGGGGGGTGGAGTCTTGCCGTGGTCTTGTCAATGTTCTCGGCAAGTATCTTGTCGGGGCCTCGCAGACGTCTCTAGCAAGGATCTTGCTAGGTATACCTCATCTTCTGGCCACCACAAAGATCGGCATGCCTCTACGCGCGTGCCCCTGGGTCTTGGCCTTAATGTTGTCAATGGTGTCAGAGCTCTGAATCACAAGGGTGGTGCTCTTGTTAGTGCCCTGAAAGTCGTCCCGTTGCGGGTCTTGCCGTGCGGTGCAAGCTATCCCGGCAAGGATCTTGTCGGGTGTGGCGCAAGCAGTCCCGACAAGGATCTCGCCGGGGGTCCACCACGTCCTCTGTTCTCTGGATTGGCCATTTCTCTTCACCTTGTATCTCGTTTTTATCCTCTATCGCATTCTTCATGCCTCGCCGCGCGTGGGGCTACGACTGCCAGTGCACAAGTATGGGGTGCTAAAGGGCCGAAACTTTAGTACACCGACAGTAGGAACATGAGTAGTACTATATAGGGAAATAGGTCTCCCGTGCTAGCATCCCTCTAGGTTCACTTCATCCTCCATGTATCATCCATATTGCAAGCAGAACCAAATTCTCATGCATGCGGAAGCGCGAAGAAGGCCTTTTCTTTTTTTAGGATAACCGCATATTCTTTAACTAGAGATGTTGTGTCTCCCACGCACGCGCCAATATCCATCCGAACCAGCTACGACACATTTTTTATCCATTTCCATAGGTCCCACCTGTCAGGAGGGGTGCGGAAATAAAAAGGAATCATAAAATGTCTCGCCACGGTGAATCGAAAGAGTGCCCTCAACTACCCAGTGGCACATGTAGCGCTAGAAGGATGGGCACGTACAGGGACATGTACCACTCCTCAGTATACCCACATAGCCTTTTCGTTTAGTCTACCTAGCTGTCTAATCAACTCCCTGTAGGCCACTTCACCCACTTACTTCTCCATTGGGAACCGATTTTCCTTGGCTTCTTCCCTACTCCTTCATCTTCATTTGCATCCAAACCACACTGCATTCGCATTGTTTTAACCTCTTCACATCCTCCTAGAGTAATTCCGAAGCCCCTTTAAATAATCTTCTTCTTTAGTTAGACTAGCCATCTAATCCTCCAAGCCATAGCCCTCCGGTCCAACATTTCCAAATGGCGAAAGAGATCCAGATATAGGTTTTTAGCGTCCAACATGTCCTCGTCGAAGGCTCGTTGAGTATTGATAACCCACAAGTATAAGTGATTGTTTGTAGCCTTTTTCGATAAATAAGATTGTCGAAGCCAACGAGGAGCTAAAGGTAGAACAAATATTCCCTCAAGTTCTATCGACCACCGATACAACTCTATGCACACTTGACGTTTGCTTTACCGGAAACAAGTATGAAACTATTTCGCAAGGGTAAAACTACAAGTACTTTGCGAGAATAAAACTATGGATAAATTGCAAGGTAATAAAAGTAAATAGCTTTTGTCAACAAGAAAGTTATTTGTCCCTAGGCAATCGATAACAAGTACCTATAATAATTCTTGTAATTTTATATGAGGCAGAGGCATGAGCTAACATACTTTCTCTACTTGGATCATATGCACTTATGATTGGAACTCTAGCAAGCATCCGCAACTTCTAAAGATCATTAAGGTCATGAAACCCAACCATAGCATTAAGTAACAAGTCCTCTTTACTCCCATACATCATACCTCAGTTACTCGGGTTTAAGTTTCTGTTACTCTCGCAACCCACCGTAAGCGAACCATGAACATATTGCAACACCCTACAGCGAGGGCCCCTCACGTTTGCGCAAGACGGAGGGCACCATAGGACAGAAACATAAATAAAATATACAATCATACCAACCAAGATCACGATTAACCCATAGGACAAAATGAATCCACTCAAACATCATAGGATAACCATAGATCATTGGGAAATAATATATGGAGTTGAGCACCATGTTTAAGTAGAGATTACAGCAGGGGAAGAGGTGTTACACCACTGCATAGAGGGGGAGAAAGTTGGTGGTTACAGTAGCAAGATTGTTGATGTAGATCGCCATCCCGATCGATGCCCCCGGTGGCACTCCGGCGCTACCGGAAACGAGGGGGAGAGAGAGCCCCCCTCCTTCTTCTTCTTCCTTGGCCTAACCCCTAGATGGCAGGAGGGATCCCCCTCTGGTCCATGGTCTCCATGGCGGCGGAGGGGCAGGAGCCCCTCCGAGATTGGATCTCCCCCTCTGTTCTCTTCTGTTTTACGCTCCCAGATCTAGCCGAAAGCCGTTTCTTATATTCCCCGAGATCTGTAACTTTGGTTGCGCTGAGATTTTAACACGATTTTTTTCTGGATATAAGCTTCCTTGCACCTGAAGTAGAGGTACAACCGACATATGAGGTGGGAAAAACCCACCACCGCGTGTGATAGGGGCCTCTGGCACGCCCTGGTGTATTGTGCCCTGTGTGGGCCTCCGTTTGCGGTGATTCCGACTCCCAAAAATCACATATATTCCAAAATAATTCTCTGTAAAATTTTATTGCATTTGGACTTCGTTTGATATCGATACTCTGCGATACAAAAAAACATGCAGAAAACAGGAACTGGCGCTGGGCACTAGATCAACAGGCTAGTCCAATAAATCATATAAAAAGTTGCCAAAAGTATGTAAAACTTGTATAATATTGGCATGAAACAATCAAAAATTACAGATACGACAGAGACGTATCAGCATCAAGCTTCATTCTAGCTCGTCCTTGAGCAGGTAAATGACAAAAAGGATAATTGTTGATGTGGAATGCTTTCTAACATAAACTTGATCATATGTCTAGTCATGGCATGAATATTAAGACATAAGTGATTCAAAGCAATAATCTATAATTTGACATAAAGACATCAATACTCAGGCATCCGAACAAACAATCATGTCTTTCAAAATATCAACGCTAAAGAAAGCTATCCCTAGAAAATCATATAGTCTTGTCATGCTCTGTCTTCTTAACACAAAGTATTTATCATGCACAACCCCGATGACAAGCCGAGCAATTGGTTCATACTTTTTAACGTGCTTCAGCTTTTTCAACCCTCACGCAATACATGAGTGCAAGCCATGGATATAGCACTACAGGTGGAATAGAGTATGATGATAGGGGTAAATATAAAGAAGACAAAAAGGTAAGAAAGTCTCACATCGACGTGGCTAACCAACGGGCTATGGAGATGCCCATAAATTGATATCAACGTGAGGAGTAGGGATTGCCATGCAATGAATGCACTAAGAGCTCTAAGTGTATGAGAGCTCTATATGAAACTAAGTGGGTGTGCATCTAATCCTATAATGAAAACTCCCACTAGTATATGGAAGTGACAACATAGGAGACTCTCCATATGAAAAATCATGGTGCTACTTTGAAGCACAAGTGTGGTAAAGGATACTAACAATGCCCCTTCTCTTTTTGTTTATTTATTTATTTTTCTTTCTTTTTTCTTTTTTCTTTCTTTTTCTTTTTCTTTCTTTTTCTCTCTCATTGTCCGGAGTCTCATCCCGACTTGTGGGGGAATCCTAGTCTCCATGATCCTTTCCTCACTGGGGCACTGCTCTAAAAATGAATAATGATGATCATCACACTTCTATTTACTTATAACTCAAAAGAAATAAAAATTACAACTCGATACCTATGACAAAGTATGACTCTATATGAATGCCTCTGGCAACGTACCAGGATGTGCAATGATCTAGCATAACATGTATGAAAAATGATGAATGGTGGCTGAGCCACAACTACTATGTCAGCTATATGATCATGCAAAGCAATATGACAATGAATGCTCAAGTCATCAAACGAAAGCGGTGGAAGTTGCATGGCAATATATCTCGGAATGGCCATGAAAAAGCCATAATAGGTAGGTATGGTGGCTGTTTTGAGAAAGATATAATAAGGCTTATGTGTGCTAGAGCGTATCATATCACGGGGTTTGGATGCACCTGCGAAGTTTGCACCACGTCTCGATGTGAGAAATGACAATGCACGGTACCGTAGAGGCTAGCAAATTGCGGAATGGTAAGAGTGCGTATAATCCATGGACTCACATTAGTCATAAAGAACTCATATACTTATTGCAAAAGTTTATTATCCCTTGAAGCGAAGTACTACTACGCATGCCCCTAGGGGGATAGATTGGTAGGAAAAGACCATCGCTCGTCCCCGACTGCCACTGATAAGGAAGACAATCAATAATAAATCATGCTCCAACTTCATAGCATAATGAGAGATTATACGTCCATGCTTCGGGAATCACAAACCTTAACACCAATATTCTTACTGCCACAACCGTTTACTAGTAACTCCCACATATTCCATCTCTATATCGCAAAACTATTGTAAGGAACTAAACATATCATATTCAGTGATCCATAAGTTTCATGTAGGATTTTATGACTAACAATGCAATTGACCAATTCCTGTTAACTCTCTAAATAGATATAAGTGAATCATGAGAGTTTAATTCTTTCTACAAAAGACCATGCTCTAACAAATATAAGTGAAGCGAAAGAGCATTCTTCAAATAACGGTTTTCTATGTGAAGAGAAACAGGCAATCCAAACTTCAAATGATATAAGTGAAATGCAATGAGAATTCTATAAATCAACCATGGACTATCTCATACAGCATGGTGCATAAAATGAAAATGAAAACTAAATGCAAAAGACGCTCCAAGATTTGCACATATCAAATGAACGAAACGAAACCGAAAACATACCGACACTTGTTGAAGAAAGATGGGATGCCTTCTGGGGCATCCCCAAGCTTAGACGCTTGAGTCTCCTTGAATATTTACTTGGGGTGCCTTGGTCATCCCCATGATTGAGCTCTTGCCTCTCCTCCTTCTCCTCATATCGAGACCTCCTCGATCTTTGATCACTTCATTCACACAAAACTCAGCAGAAAGTTCGGTAAGATCCGTTAGTATAATAAAGCAAATCACTACTCTAAGTACTTTTGAAAACCAATTCATATTTTGTTTTTGAATTGTATCTACTGTAATATAACTTTTCCATTGCTTATTCCACTGATAAAAATCGATAGTTTCATCAAAACAAGCAAAGAATGCATCAAAAACAGAATCTGTCTTAAACAGGACAGTCTGTAGTAATCTGAAAATTCACCATATTTCGGTACTCCAAAAATTCTGAAACAATTAGGCAAAATACAAATTTTGTATAGAAAGACAGATCAAAAGGTTTCAGAACCGTTTAACATTCCAGTAAAAAATGTAAAATCGCGCACTACAGCCAAAGTTTCTGTTTTGCACCACACGTACCAACAAGCAATCTAATCATCATAAAGGGAAATCTTGGCACATTATTTTTATAATACAATGGAATTGTACAAGGGGATAATTATTTTTGTTGAAAAGTTTCTGTAATTAAGATGCACAAAGTTTCCGTGAGCATGAACAAAGTTCAAGGAGCTCCCCCACTTCAACAATGCTTGTCTCTTTCACTTTCACTTTCCTTTTTGAAAAGTTCTGTGTTCCCCTCTATATTTTTTTGTTTTTAAACTTTATAAAAGCACTCAACAAAAATAAATGACTCTCTAAAACTTCTGGGTTGTCTCCCTGGCAGGGCTTTCTTTAAAACCATTAAGCTAGGCATAACGTGCTCAAGTAATGGATCCACCCGGGTCCCAAGGTATATCAAAGCCAATTTTAATTAGCAATGATTTGGCATTTAGTAGTGAGCACAAAGCAACATATATCAAGCAATGAAGAAGTCTAACTCTCTTCCTATGCATCGGCATGTCATACAAGAACAGTTCATGCACATCAAGTAAAGGCCAATACATAGCATAAGCAGTTTCTTGCAATTTTATCATGTTGGAAACATAGAGAGGTGTAGATATAGTTCCTGTCTCATAATAATTGCAAGTAGGAGCAGCAAGCACATGCATATTATATTTATTAAAATCATCATGTACAACGGTATAAGGCAACCCATCAATATAATCCTTAACAAGAGCAAACTTCTCCGATATAGTGTAGTTGGGAGAATTCAAAAAGATAATAGGACTATCATGTGTGGGTGCAATAGCAACAATTTCATGTTTAACATAAGGAACAATAGCAAGTTCATCTCCATAAGAATCATTCATATTATCATCTTGGCCACAAGCATAGAAAGCATCAAGTTCATCAAAAAGGGATATTTCAAAAGAATCAAACAGGATCATAGCAATTATCATAGCATTCATCCTTTGGTAAGAACGAAGGAACATTAAACAATGTATGAGTTGGAGGGTTACTCTCATTAGAAGGCAGGCACGGGTGATCAATCCATTCTTCCTTCGCTTGTTCTTCGCTCTCCTCCTCATCTTTTTCATCCAATGAGCTCGAAGTTTCATGAGTTTCTTCTTCCATAGACTCCTGTAAAATATTAGTCTTTTCTTGCACAACCGAGATTTTCTCAATAAATTCATCAATATCGGAATTGTATTTATAATATCATAGCAATATTTAAGGATGGCAAAAATTTTAGGTCTATAAACATCATCATCAAAAGCTTCATACTTTTCAAACAAAGATTCAATTTCATAAGCACCCTTAAATGCAACAAATTCTTCTATTCGTTCCACATCATAGTAATCATATATACCTCTAGCATAAGAAGCCATGGTTTCATTATCATTAAATTGACATGAAAAGGGAAGATGTGGAGCATTCATCCTAGAACAACAAGTATAATCATATCTCTTGCATAAATCCCAAGCATACCAATGCAACATATTAATTTGATCCCATAAAAGTTTTCCCTTTTGAGTCAAGCGATAATCCCTAAAGTATTCACGTTGATCCAATGTTACTCCCATTATCAAGTTGAATGGCGTTTTCTCAGGATTATCAAAGTAGTGCATAATATTTTTCACATAACGAGCATCGAGGGTTTTACGAGGTTCCCCATTTCCATGAGTAGCAAGTACAACTAATTTTTTTGGTGTTTCGTGTTCCATATCCATAGAACAACTTAGAACAAGAAATAAAACTTACTTAGTGATAAAGCAAACAAGCACACACGAGAATACTCACACCACGCTATTGCTCAATGGCTACGGTGCCAGAAAAAGGTCTTGATAACCCACAAGTATAGGGGGTCATTTGTAGCATTTTTCAATATATAAGAGTGTCGAACCCAACGAGGAGCTAAAGGTGGAAACAATATTCCCTCAAGTTCTATTGACCAGCGATACAACTCTACGCACACTTGACGTTTGCTTTACCAGAAACAAGTATGAAACTAATTTGCAAGGATAAAACTACATGTACTTTGCGAGAATAAAACTACGGATAAATTGCAAGGTAATAAAAGTAAATAGCTTTTGTCAACAAGAAAGTTATTTGTCCCTAGGCAATCGATAACAAGTACCAGTAATCATTCTTGTAATTTTATATGAGGGAGAGGTATGAGCTAACATAATTTCTCTACTTGGATCATATGCACTTATGATAGGAACTCTAGCATGCATCTGCAACTACTAAAGATCATTAAGGTCGTGAAACCCAACCATAGCATTAAGTATCAAGTCCTCTTTACTCCCATACGTCATACCCCAGTTACTCGGGTTTAAGTTTCTGTCACTCTCGCAACCCACCGTAAGCGAACCATGAACATATTGCAACACCCTATAGCAAGGGCCCCTCAGGTTTGCGCGAGACGGAGGGCACTGTAGGATAGCACCATAAATAAAATATACAATCATACCAACCAAGATCACGATTAACCCATAGGACAAAACAAATCTACTCAAACATCGTAGGATAAGCATAGATCATTGGGAAATAGTATATGGAGTTGAGCACCATGTTTAAGTAGAGATTACAGCGGGGGCAAGAGGTGTTACACTGCTGCATAGAGGGGGAGAAAGTTGGTGTTGACGGTAGCAAGATTGTTGATGTAGAACGCTGTCCCGATCGTTGCCCCTGGTGGCACTCCGGCGCCACCGGAAGCGAGGGGGAGAGAGCCCCCCTCCTTCTTCTTCTTCCTTGGCCTCCCCCTAGATGGGAGGAGGGACCCCCCTCTGGTCCATGGTCTCCATGGAGGCGGAGGGGCAGGAGCCCCTCCAAGATTGGATCTTCCTCTCTTCTGTTTCGCGCTCCCAACTCTGGACGAAAACCATTTCTTATATTCCAGGAGATCCGTAACTCCCATTGCGCTGAGATTTTAACACGATTTTTTTCCGGATATAAGCTTCCTTATGCCCGAAGTAGAGGTCCAATGGACGTACGAGCTAGGCACAACCCACCACCAGGTGCGACAGGGGCCTCTGGCGCACCCTGGTGTATTGTGCCCTGTGCGGGCCTCCGTTTGCGGTGATTCCAACTCCCAAAAATCACATATATTCCAAAATAATTCTCCGTAACATTTTAAAGCATTTGGACTTCGTTTGATATGGATACTCTGCGATACAAAAAACATGCAGAAAACAGGAACTAGCACTAGGCACTAGATCAATAGGTTAGTCCAATAAATCATATAAAAAGTTACCAAAAGTATGCAGAACTTGTATAATATTGGCATGAAATAATCAAAAATTATAGATACGACGGAGACGTATCAAGCATCGTTACCACAGTCACCGACCACCCAAGGGTTGTTCGAAAGTGGATCAACAATGTATCCAACTCCCTCCAAAAGGTGGAGATGAAGGTCATCGGTCTCGACACAAAGTACACGGAGCATGCCATTGGGAAGATCCAACGCGCCGCCGTCCTTCAGCTGTGCCTCCAAGATGATGTTTTGGTGTATCACATCATACAGGCGCCCTCCATACCAGGTGAGCTTCATGATTTCTTGTCTCCGGAGGATATATACTTCTGTGGGGCAGCTATCGCAGGGGACAAACAGAAGTTGGAGCCATACAACCTTGATTTGAAAAGCATCACTGACGAACAAAACCAAAAAAAATCCTGTAGAAGATTGTCATAAACCGACACCATCCCCATTCGACGTAGAAAATTTTGTACTTGGAAAAAATTCTGAAGCTGTCTCCCACAGAAAA
>NC_041393.1:391515445-391520029 GCF_002162155.2 Triticum dicoccoides | reverse complement strand
AAGAAGAAGAAGAAGAAGAAGAAGAAGAAGAAGAAGAAGAAGAAGAAGAAGAAGAAGAAGAGGAAGAAGAAGAAGAAGAAGAAGAAGAGGACGAAGAAGAGGAAGAAGAAGAAGAAGAAGAAGAAGAAGAAGAAGAAGAAGAAGAAGAAGAAGATCTGCACCAGTAGCAGGGCATTATGGATGGATGAACTATTTCCTCTCTTCTAAAAAAATTATTCCCTCTCTGTGTATATTGATATAGATGGACTATTTCAATGGTGTGCAAGTCTTTGTAACAAGTAGTAGCATGGGTCCGCTTGACTATAAGGAACTATTTATCCACCTAGATTTCTCTACTACTCCTTCCAGTGATCGGTATGCAATGCATGTGTCCGTAGACATGAGAACTTGTCCATGGAAGTTCACCTACGGCGACCATCATGTTTCATACACTACCATTCGCAATTCCCACAACGCTACTCCAAACCCATGGCACCACATCCCCTGACGTGTGCCACACCCCTCTTGGCCGCACCGCCCCTCTGCCTGTGTGTGCATGACATGTGGGCCACCTGAAATGCGGCTACCATCAAGTTTCTACCACAGCCACACGCGATTCCTACAACGCCGCTTGAACCCATGACACCATATGTCCCCCGACCTGCGGCTCACCCCTCTCGGCCCACTGCCCCTCTGCATTCGGGAGTATGACATGTGGACCAGCCACCTATCGGGTCCACATGTTATTGACTCAAAGGCAGGTGTAGTAAGGCGCTGAAGCTCAGTCCCGAGGGCCCCGAGAGGGAAATGTAACTCCTGCGCCAGGCCTTGTGGTGCTACACGAACTCGTGCCAAACTCGAGATTTTCTTCTTTACAATACATGCACACAATGATTTAATGGACATTGTAATCCCAACATGTGATGGGGAGCTCTAAATTTGAATTTGAAACTTATAAAACGAAAAAAAAATCAAAACAAATAAACTGGGAGAGAGGGAATATACTATAGGATGTGTCCCATACGAAACAAGTCCCCTGGTTTTTCAACGCGAAGATGTGGTTAGGAAAGAGCACAACATCTTCGTACTCGTACGGCAACAAATCGGCTGCAGACAACATGGTCTACCTTTGACCGCCATGTGCAAGGTTCATGCTATCTTCTTCAATCTCACCATGGCTCCATTGTACTAATTCAGGTGGTGCCCCGTTGCATGGTTGATCCCAATGTTGGACAAAGGTTCTACGGGAACGGTGTCACCATTGTAAATGTTGTGCAAATTGATGTTGGTACCCTCCCGTACTGTTGGATTTCGGGTTCCGGCAGACCCTTGAGGTTCTAACTCTGGGGTGCGCGTGGAGATTCGACCCTCTGCCTGCCTGTTCCTCACCGAATCGCTAGGATCTAAACTACGAAACGGAACAACACAAGGGACACGAGATTAATACTGGTTCAGGCCACCATTGTGGTGTAATACCCTACTCCAGTGTGTGGTGTGGTGGATTGCCTCTTGGGCTGATGATGAACAATACAAGGAAGAACAGCCTCGCGAGGGTCTGTTCTTGGCTGTACTACTTGGTTCTCGCTCTTGGATTCTTGATGATCGATCTCTAGATCAGGCTTCTAGCTCTGGTCTCCCTGCTGGATGCCTCTACCCTGGGGGTGGCTAGTCCTATTTATAGGCAAAGGCCCTGGGCCTCTTCCCAAATATTGAGCGGGAAGGGCGCCAACAATTGGCCATTTTGAAGGGGAATAGCGGGTACACTTATCCTGACTAAAGTTGGTCCTCACCTGTCAAAGGCTCTGGTGGTGACGCCTGCTTGGGCTCCACAATGACTTCTTCCCTGCCGTTGGGCTGGTCTTGGTCTCGTTGCACTGAAATGGATGCCTTTGCTTGATGCTCTCGCCTGCGCTTGCTCCCTTTGCACCAAAGAGGAAAGGAGGACACTGCGTGGGCTGGCGCCCGACTGGCGCCCCTGGCCGTCATGGCTTGCGTCATGGGCACCTCGCGAGGTACCCCGCCTTGAACTCTCCGCCTCCTCGTGAGCCAGCCTGACGAGGTCATGCCTGAGGAAGCTCCTTGTCGTCCGCCCCGCGAGGCTTGGCCCCTCGCGAGGGTCTTGAGCTTGTGTTGATGAAGATGGGCTGCGCTGGGCCTCCCTCGAGCCACGCCGCAGGCCGCAGGCAGGCAAGTCTGGGGACCCCCGTTCCTAGAACACCGACAGTAGCCCCCGGGCCCACGGAGCGCCCGAACTTGGCCGAGTAGAGAGGCGAAAGGGCAAATGCGAAGCATCGCGGGCCCTAACAGCCTGCGGCCTTGGGCGCCGCGTGGCGGTTGATTGGACGTGGGCACCTCCACTTCCCCATGACGCCTTGGTAACCGCACGGATTCGACAAGTCCCTGCATGCAAAGCGGGTCATGATTACCTGTGATCATGGTGGTCGATGGTTGGCCTTCGCCGGCTATAAGTACGGAACGGCGCGCGCCCTTCCAGTCTACTCCCTCTGCTTCTTCTCCTTCATGGGCCTTGCTCCGTCTTGCTGCAATGGCTCCGATCCGCCGGTTCTTCGCGGAAGAGAAGGGAAAAGCTCCCCAAGAGGATCCTGACCCGCATCCCCCGAAGAACCGGCTTGCTCTCTGGTGTGAGGGCGAGGGCACTCGCCAGGAAGCGTCAAGATCCTGGTGTGAGCGGCCACCACCAGGGTTCCCTCTTCCCTTGTACGCGCACTTTGGCAGCTCTGAAGGAGTCGACGCCGAACGCCACGAGTGGCACCGCCGACGACGCCGGCGGGTCATGAAGGTGTGCGTCTTCCCCCCTGTTGTCCACACCAAGGGCTCCTGCCGGGAGTTCGTGCTTCGCGCCGCCACGCTTCCTAAGTCTTGGATTCGTCTCCCCCCTTTTTCGCCTCCGTCATCCCACAGGGGAACCCCTGGGGCTTTGGCTGCAGCACGCCGGCTGCGGCACCCCCGCGACCGGGGCAGAGGTCGCGGTCGTTGCCCCGGGCGAGGTCTTCATGACTCGAGGCTGGGGCGAGGTCGCCCGGGTCTGCAGAGCAAGGGGCGCCCTCGTGATCCATCTAGAGTACGACGGCGCTTCGGTGATGTCCTTCAAGGTCTTCGATGCAGAGGGTCGCTGGCTGGAGTGCTGCCCTGGGAGAGGCGGTCGGGACTCTGCCGCGGCGAGACAGAGGCCGGCCAACCGCTCCCTTGGCTGCTCCTCATGCGATGGGGGCACCGGAGGATCCAGTGACTCCGTCGAGCTCTTCGCGACTCTGGAGACGAGCGACGACAGCTACGAGCCCCCGAGCCTGCGCCGCTCCTGGAGCAGGGCGGGCTCGTCAGGCCGTCGCCGCCCCTGATCTGGATGGCGTCGGTGCTGGGCGGCCCACTGTTGATGATGGCGTCTGCCGCGATGGCCCCCGTAGTTAGGATCCCTTAGGATTCGCGTCTTTTGTTCCTGCGAGGGGCCAAGAATATACCCCACGGGGGTTTGTAAGATGTTTGTAGCTCCACTTGTTAATATGATCCTTATTGCGAAGCAGTGCAAGATGCTTATTCCGTTTTAGCTTAGTTTCCTCCTTTCAGACCTCGCGAGGGCCTGACGCTCTGCGCCGACAGTTCCCAGTCCCAAGGCGGCTTCAGCCGTCGCTGGTATGCCAGGTCGCGATGCCGTGGTCAAGGCCAGGAGGTGAGCGGCCCGAGGTCCGGTAAGAGCCCCTGAGTCGCGATGCTCAGGGGGTCCCCCTTAGCGCTCAAGCAGCCATCATTCGGTGAGAAAGGAGAGCGATGTTGCTAACACAGGATGACACTTGATGCGGGGACGGTGCTGCAATAACCAGTGTTTTCGGAGGGTGACTTATCTCGAGGGTCAGAAAACGCTCCCTAGTGTGGCGCTAGATTCGCGCCTTGGCCGATGAGGGGTTGCTTGGCAAGGTCCTCGCGTGTTCCTCCCTTCTCGCCTTCGCTCCCCTTTCTGCTCTACGTCCTCGGGTCCCGGCTCTCGAGCTGGTCTCAGCTGTCGCTGGCATGCCAGGTCGCGATGCCGTGGACAAGACTAGAGGGTGAGGGCCGGAGAGCCGGTAGGAGCCATGAGTCGCGATGCTCAGGCACCCCCCCTTTAACGTGCAAGCGAGTCGCGTGAACGAGAGCGAAGAAAGCACCGTGAGGGCCTCGCCTGGCGATGCTCTTTGGAGGGACCCTGCAGGTTCATCACAAAAGGAACGAGAGTTCGTCGTGGCAATCGACAGTTAGTCGTTAGTTGCTTTGGAGAGGCGACGAGGCACGAAAGGCCTAGTGAGGCGTATTGGGGCTCCCGTGAGCCCGCGCGGGACTCACAGGGCCCTACCTCAAGGCGGGTTGCGCCTGGCTCTGGGCCTTATCTTGGAGTGTGTTCCTACAAATTTGGCCAGCCGATGCTCTACATCTTCGGGTCCCGGCTCTCGGGCTGGTCTCAGCCGTCGCTGGCATGCTAGGTCACGATGCCGTGGACAAGACCAGAGGGTGATGTCCGGAGAGCCGGTAGGAGCCCTGAGTCGCGATGCTCAGGCACCCCCCTTTAACGCGCAAGCTGGGTTAGATGTCGAAACTCTACGTCCTCGGGTCCCG
>NC_041393.1:391504920-391514991 GCF_002162155.2 Triticum dicoccoides | reverse complement strand
CACCCCCCCCCCTTTAACGCGCAAGCTGGGTTAGATGTCAAAACTCTACGTCCTCGGGTCCCGGCTCTCGGGCTGGTCTCAGCCGTCGCTGGCATGCCAGGTCGCGATGTCGTGGACAAGACCAGAGGGTGAGGGCCGGAGATCCGGTAGGAGCCATGAGTCGCGATGCTCAGGTACCCCCCTTTAACGCCCAAGATTCCGATACCCAAGGGAAAAAGGCACCAAATAACAAACAAGGTGGGTTGAAAGCATAGCCCTAAGATAAACGCAAGAAGGGTACATGCCGCTGGGTCAGGCCCGAGCGGCTTGGGGATGATGCAGCCCGAGGGGCGCCCCCAATAAGGTAAGCTAAGAACATGAAACCAAAGGGATACATGCCGCAGGGACAGACCCATGCAGCCTGGGAATAAAATGCGGCCCTGTGGGCGCTCCCAGCTAGAAATGAAACTTGAAAGATGTCACGTGATGATGTTGGGGACGAAGGGGTGTTGGTGTAGCGAACTCGGTGGGCTGCGGGAGCCGATCCTCACGAGCCCCCAGGCCCATGGGCCTCAGGAGGCTCCGGAGGCGCCGGCGGCTCCTCGCAGGCCATCTCCATCTCCACCAGGGCTGCGGAATGCCTGACCTCTTGAGCCTCCAGGATAGCTCTCATGAGGCGCTGGTGTGCAGCAGCCGCGTTCGGCAAGCCATAAGGCATGCGAATGTAGCTGTGGGGCGGACCCTCGCAACGTCCCCCTCGCGAGGGCCAGAGGCACTCCTGAGACGCGGCTCGGTTGAGCCCCGGTATGTCGATGCAGACGCGCAACCCACCATCCTCGCCTGGATCGGGGGCCACAGCGGGTAGGTGGCGGCTGCCTCTCATGGCTTGTAGCGAGGAGGCAGGTCTGGCTTGAACTTGCCGGGCCACGCGACACTGTGTAGCTCGGAGGTGAAGGCGCGGCAGCCTGCTCTGGCCATAGGAGGCCTGGGGCAACGGAGAGCTTGGTCTTGCGGGTCCCCATGCGCCGCGGCTGGAGGCAGCGCAGGATCTTGACGTGCTGGAGCAGGGAGCGCTCGGGCGGGTTCTTGGGGGCGAGGGACTTCTTGGCAGCTCTGCTCTTGCTGCGCCGGCGTCTGACGGAGCGGGTTCCGTCCAGGGTCCACACGCCTTGGGGCTAGGGACGCGTTCTTGAGGTGGAGGCGGCTGAGGCGCCCCAGGAGCTTCATTGCCCGCGTAGGGCGGGGCGGGGTGCAGCGATAAGGACGGCACGGGGGAGCCCCCGGCGGCGCGGACAAGTTCGGCGACTCGGTCGAGCCACTCTTCGTAGACGTTGTTGATGGGGCGGTAGCGCAGGAGCTCGTTTGCCGCGATGAGCACAGCTCAGGCCTCCATGGCCGCACGGGGCGCGCGTGACGAAGAACCAGCGAGGGTGAGCGAGGGTGTGGTAGTGCGGCCGTCCCGCCTCATGGATGGATGCTGGGATGACGCTTGATGCTCGTTCCACGCCGGGCCGGTGGCGGCGTTGATGGCAGGTGACGGGGAACGACGAGGGCGCCCGCCGACGGGAGCCGTCTGGGCGACATGGGAAGTGAGGGCGGCTCGGCGCTTGGCGCGAGCCCGACGAGCGTCAGACATGGATGCGATGGTCGGAGAAGAACAAGATGACGGAAGGCGAATTCCGGCGCACCCCTACCTGGCGCGCCAAATGTCGGATTTCGGGTTCCGGCAGACCCTTGAGGTTCGAACTCTGGGGTGCGCGCGGAGATTCGACCCTCTGCCTGCCTGTTCCTCGCCGAATTGCTAGGATATAAACTACGAAACAGAACAACACAAGGGACACGAGATTTATACTGGTTCAGGACACCATTGTGGTGTAATACCCTACTCCAGTGTGTGGTGTGGTGGATTGCCTCTTGGGCTGATGATGAACAATACAAGGAAGAACAGCCTCGCGAGGGTCTGTTCTTGGCTGTACTACTTGGTTCTCGCTCTTGGATTCTTGATGCTCGATCTCTAGATCAGGCTTCTAGCTCTGGTCTCCCTGCTGGATGCCTCTACCCTGGGGGTGGCTAGTCCTATTTGTAGGCAAAGGCCCTGGGCCTCTTCCCAAATATTGAGCGGGAAGGGCGCCAACAATTGGCCATTTTGAAGGGGAACAACGGATACACTTATCCTGACTAAAGTTGGTCCTCGCCTGTCAAAGGCTCTGGTGGTGACGCCTGCTTGGGCTCCACAATGAATTCTTCCCTGCCGTTGGGCTGGTCTTGGTCTCGTTGCACTGAAATGGATGCCTTTGCTTGATGCTTGCGCCTGCGCTTGCTCCCTTTGCACCAAAGAGGAAAGGAGGACATTGAGCGGGCTGGCGCCCGACTGGCGCCCCTGTTCGTCATGGCTTGCATCATGGGCACCTCGCGAGGTACCCTGCCTTGAACTCTCCGCCTCCTCGTGAGCCAGCCTGACGAGGCCATGCCTGAGGAAGCTCCTTGTCGTCCGCCCCGCGAGGCTTGGCCCCTCGCGAGGGTCTTGAGCTTGTGTTGATGAAGATGGGCTGCGCTGGGCCTCCCTCGAGCCACGCCGCAGGCCGCAGGTAGGCAAGTCTGGGGACCCTCGTTCCCAGAACGCCGACACGTACATATGCAAGCCAATCTCCACTCGCACCGAGCCTAACCTGTCAAAAAGTGGGCAGGGGGAGAATTAGGAAATGGATATGGAAGTAGTCTTTAGAATGTATATACTACGTGATCAAACTCATCTTACCTGCTCATCGGACAAAATTTGAGTGCCCCTCAATGTTGGCATCTCAAGGGGCGTCAACTTGCAACTATGGCCACGCCACGCTGGAGAGACCCCCAAGGAAGCATCCTCATGCTTTGCACGGAACATCAAGATGCATTTGTATGAGTAGTTTATCTTGTGAGAGAAAAGGATGAACGAGGGAAGGCCTTATTTGCAAATGTGGAGAGGGGTGTAGGTATCTTTTTGCAAAATTGCCATAGTTTTCTTCCTATCCGTCAGATATTAATCGGACAGCCTATATTGCAGAATGGCAGGCACACAATCACCACCAACTCTATTTTTTTATAAGACTAGCAAGATGCCCGTGCATTACATGGAACATCAAGAGTTTGTGGGAGAAAAGGATGGACGAGGGAAGGCCTTATCTGCAAATATGGAGAGGAGGTAAATTGTCATAGTTTCCTTCCTATCCATTAGATATAGATCGGACGGCCTATATTGCAGGATGGCAGGCACACCATCATCACCAACTCTCCTTTTTATAAGAGTAGATAGATATAAGAGAGTAGTAGACTAGCAAGATGCCCGTGCGTTGCACGGAACATCAAGATGCATTTGTATCAGTAGTTTATCTTGTGGGAGAAAAGGATGAACGAGGGAAGGCATTATTTGCAAAGATATAAATCAGACGACCTATACTATAGGATGGCAGGCACACCATCATCAACAACTCTATTTTTTATAAGAGTAGAGTAGAGATAGAGATAGAGACTACTACTACCAATGTGCTGGCCCGTGCGTTGCAATGGATCCAAAGTAGTAGAATAATACTTGTTCACGGGCTTGAAATATAAACACTCTAGTTTTGATATACATATATCAGTAAAAATAAATCATGCTTCACTCAAAATATATTCCTCGGTCTATTTTGATGAGGTGAGGGACATGTGTGGCTGGTTTGAAGATAACAGGTTTTAGAAAAAATGGAGCTAATTTTCTTTTACATTTTGTAGCATGTCACGGCATACGGTGCACCTAAGCGTCTAAAAAAAATTGAGTTTGGGTCAGTGGCACACCCAGCGGCAAGATGCCTATGTGGGCTTCTTCTATAACTAGCAAGATGCCCGTGCATTGCAGGGAACATCAAGATGCATTTTTTTTACAAAACACCTGTTGTGATTGACCCTTGCAGGAGTAATTCTATGTGTAAAAACTAATGATATCTCGACAATTTTATGGGGAAAATGGTATCTTTGGAACAAGTTTTCTTTACTACGGCTCCTTGTAGTGAACGGTATGCGATGCATGTGTCAGCAGACATGACATCTTGTCCATGGAAGTTGAACCATGTCGACCATCACGTTTCTTGTTTCTACCACTTCCATACCCACACGCGATTCCCACGTCGCCGCTCCAATCCATGGCATGACGTCCCCCAACGTGCGCCTCATCCCTCTCGGCCCCACCGCTCCTTTGCCTTTGTGTGCATGACATGCGGGCCAGCTGAACTGCGGCGACCATCAACTTTCTACCACAGCCACACCTGATTAGACGTGGTTTGCCTGCTCCGCTCCTGTGCTCCGATCCATACTCCCGCACCATCGAATTTTCATCCAATGGTTGTGACACATTTCATCCCAGGCATCAATACTTAGCTGGAGTACTATACTACATGTAGTACCCATCGGTGTGGCCATCTATGCCTTGTAACACCCCGACGCCCAGCTATGGCACCCTCGCCACAGCCACGCCACCACCGGCCGGTTCATCTCAAGTGAGTCACGAACCACGCCACCACCATGAGAATGACATGTGGTCTAGCCGCATTTAAGGTCAGCATGTCATTGACTCATAGGCTGGTGCACTAAGCCACTGAAGCTCCGTCCCATGGACCCCGAGAGGGAAATTTAACTCCTGCGGCAGGCCTTGTGGTGCTCCCGCAATACGAGCTCGTGCCAAACCCGAAATTTGTTTCTTACTACTATCAACTAGTAAGGTACACGTGCATTGCATGCATGAGATTTGGTAACCAAATTATGAATAAATAACACACTATAGCATGTAAGCTTTGAGTCATATATGCATGCTGTAGATGTTCGTTTAATTATTATAGTTCATCTAGTTCAAAATCAATTAGTTTTATAAAAAATCTATTTTAAGGTTCATGGAATTGTGCATTATAAAGCATAAAGTAAAAACAAATAGTGAGAATTCATTTTGAAAAAAAAGTTTGGACAATTACGATGCGCCATTAGTATGCCTCCCAGGGGGCCATATTTACCCATGTGCTTTGGCATACTAATGGCGCACTGTGGTGTGATGCGCCATTAGTATCCTTTGGCATACTCATGGCGCACTGTGGGGTGATGCGCCATTAGTGTCCTTTGGCATACCAATGGCGCACTTTGTGGTGATGCGCCATTAGTATGAATATTAGGGTTTTTTTACTTTTCTGATTTTTGCACAGGTTACAAAATGTATTATTGGACAGAATATAGACAACACCACACAGCAACAACAGATTCATCGAATACAATAGAAGATTAGTCTCCGAATACAATTCATCATATTAGTCTCCGAATTCAAAAGACCGAACAAAGATAGAACACTACAAGTCTCGAGACCGTGAGTAGCGAGTTTGTCTTCACATTACAAGTCGATATCGATCATCTAAACTACCATCACATAGAAGAGAGCTGCGGTCATCACGATGAGCATCATCGTGATGAAACTGGTCTTTATCCGGTTCCTCCAACGCTCCCTCCTCTCTCCCGCTAGATAGCGGGCGTATCTAGATTTCGCCTCCGCCCTAGTGGTGTACCCTTTGTAACTGTTACCACTGAAACGGTGAACCTGTCTCCGACACTCCTCCCAGTCGTCGTAGACTCCGGGAACCTTACCCTTGTACACAACATACAATGGCATCTCTATGCACAAGCCAAACAATAGACAATACATAAGCAATATATAAGTATGCAACAAAAGGATCGGAAGAGAAAAGCAAGACATTAATAGCACGATTCATGGTCCTACTAATAAATAGCATCGATTACATCTAAGTTGAACGACTGTCCAAACCAAAGAGACATACAAGTTCATTAAAGTTTAATTACAACATGAGCTAATCGATGTTTCAGAACTACACATAGCATCACTACTTTCAACTCGACTCATGGGACCGGAGTGTGGATGAAGCCGCCGTCTTTTGTGATGGTCATGAAGTCGCGGGTGTTGTCAGCCTGCATTTGTAGCGTTGTGTCTATCTCACTGTTGGACGGTTGATATCTGAGGTAGAACTGCCCCGAGGTACGAAGGACATCTTGATGGATGATTTCTGCAAACTCCGACTGGATGCGAAAGAATTCTTGTCGGAGGTCCACGTCCTGGATTGCCGCCAAGCTTGTGACCCAATCTTTGACATTATTTGGTAGCAGAAGGTGATTATGGTCCCGTACAATCGCCCGCATGTGATGGAGGGCGTAGTAGGCATCCTTCTGACCGCCAGGAGGCTGCTTGATGTAGGGGAACATCGTATTGTGGGTGAACACGTGCCTGCCGTACCTACGAACTGGCCACTTAAAGGTGCCTCCAGATTTGGCGTAGCCGGGGAGAGCATCATCAAGAACTTTCTTGATATTTGTGTAGTCTATCTTGGAGTCACGGTCCGGGTCGAAATACGTGGCCATGGAATATCTCAGGCTTAAGAGGATGAGGGTGCAATGTGTGTTACTGCACAGAACACGGAATGTTAGAAAAAAAGAACGATCGAAATCTAAGAAATCATATGTTACAGGGCGGTGAGGGGATGACTTACTCGGGAAAGTAAGGCACGAGGAAGTTATCCTTATCTGGGTTTGCCAGAATGACGCCTTCGAGGTGTGAACTCGTGACTTGCCGGTCCCCAGCGCTGCCCAAGATCTTGGCACGCATGTAGAAGGGGTCGACTATCCCGATGTACGGGGTCTTGTCTCGAATGATCCGCATCTCCATACTGAGCGAAAACAGCCGAACGAAGGTGTAGTGCAGCGGATGAAGGTTAAACATAGCAGATATGTCATCAAACCGCAGGACGATCATACCCCCGATGGCGCCATCCACAAAGCCCTTGCCCCCTGGCACCTTGGCCACGAAAACCGGGTATGCCACATCATTCTGGGAGAGACGCCGCTTCTCCAAAGAAAGAACACTGTCATGCAGACTCCACATAGCACCGGTTGCAGCATTGAGCATATTTGTCGGTAACATCGCCCTACCCGCCAAATGCACCCTCCTCGAGATATCATTAGGTGAAGGTGGCCCGTCCTAAGCAAGAATCGTACTCGGTGCCGGCTGGCTCGCACTGGCGCCCTTGTTAGTCTTTCGTTTCCGTCCCTGCTTCTTGATCTGCTGTAATGGGACCGAGTTCTGCTCATAGGCTCGGTGAAGGCGGCAGCTGGAGGCGTCTCCTGAGAACTGAACGCCTGTTGCAATTGGGTTTCTCCGCAGTACCAGCTAGATCGTGGTCGTCTTGGTTGGGTTCTTGAGAAAGAGGCCCGCAGAACTCGTCAGCGTACCCATGTTCGGCAAAGTACTCATCGACGTTGGTAAATGTACCATCGTCATTGTCGTTGTTGTCCGGATCCTGTGCCATATGCATGTCCGGATCCTGTGCCATAGGGATGCCGGCATGTCCGGTAGCATTGCGGCGTTCTTGCCATGGCTTGGCGCCGGCACGACTGGCGGTCTTGTCTGTGGGGTGGTGTCCCCCGCCCCCAAACGAATCTGGCTCTTCGGCCAAAGTAGGGGCCAGCTTACGCAGGCGCTGAGGGTCATCACATCGTCTTCATCGGCCCCAGCGGGTTGAATCAGAGGTAACACCTCATCGCAGCCTGGCAGTACCCAAACCAGTTCAACCCTATACAAGGTGCATGGCATCAGATTACCGTGGAACACGGGGTTGCCCGGTTGAACAATTCTGCCCTTGGCGACATCGACCAACTCGCCGGCCACGAAGTGTAGGAGAGTGCAAGGAACGTCAGCGGCGCCCTGTGAAAACATGTAGGGCGTCAGGGATGCCCAGTCAAAGGCAAGGAGATGAAGTCATCAGCCGAGAGGCTTAGTTACCGTGATGCCGTCGAGCTCAGCTAATGCCGAGGCACTGCCAACGGCAGGCGTGCAACTGATGGAGGGGCCGCTTGCTGGCGAGGTGCCGGCCAGCGTACACCCTGGTGCATTAAGCTCCAATGCCCGTGCCGGCGCAGGAGACACGAATACCGCCTCTGTCGGAAACACCAATGGCACCGCCGGAGACACCAATGGCGCCGCCTACGCGTTGTGCGAGTTGCTGGCCATGAAGCTGGGAACCGGAGGAGGCCCCTGTTGGCCGCTCGCAATCCACTTCGTCAGCCCATGAATCAACGTAGGCACCATGACAGTGAGTGTCGTTCCTAGTTGTTGTTGCACTTGCTCTTGGACAATCTCCGGAATCCGCTCCACTTGTGCCTTGAGTGCTTCAACCTCACGCGATTGGCTTTCCGAGCTGGTCTTTTTCTCCTTTCGCCCACCAGCGGTATAGTATGACGACCATTTTGTGGACAAGTCTTTGCCGGCCGCACGACCAGCTAACGTCGGCTTACTGAGCTTATCCTTGTTTTTCATTACGTTCAACGCCCTATTTAAAGGGGTGTCGAAAGGGGAGCTCTGAGACGACCCCGCGCTACTGCTTTCAGTGTCCTGCAGAAGGAACATGAACCCTTTAGAAATATTGGAGATTAATTAGAATGCAACCATATGGAGCTAATTATGCGGGGGTGTATTTCTTACCAGAACAAGCTCAAGCGCCCTAGTCTTCGAATCCGTGGTAAGCTCCTTTGTTACCGGGTCCTCCTTGTACTGGGCCCTGAGAAAGTTCCTGGTCTGCTTGTCACGGTATTTCTCGAAGCGGGGCGGTAGGCCTTGCTCGGCATGCTCCGCGTCCTCCTTGTCCCATATAGGCTCCGCCACTCTGTAACCGCCGGGACTGAGTTGGTGGACCCCTAAGTTCAACTGCCGCATTTCTTTCCCCCATTGACTTGATTCGGAGGTTGCGCTGCTCTCGCACTTGGTCTTGAACTCCTTGTAGTCATCTTCAGTGATCAAAGGATATTTCGCCTTGATCTTCTCATAACTATCACCTTTTTCAATCATTGCCTTCACCGTGCTTCTCCAAGTAGACACGGTCGTGCTCATCCTCGTGAGGGTGGCACTGTTCACTTTGTTCCCTGAGAGGCATGTGTTTGCAAATTCAGCGGGGAACTTGTATCGTTCGTGCAGCTTCATGAAGAGGAGGTTGCACAAATTCCCTCGGTCCTTATGCCTTAGGTTCTCAGTGTTGATCGAGACGGTGCTCCAGAGAATGCACCCGAGCTGAACCGAGTACCCCTTGACTACTTCTTTGGGCGCCATCGGATGCCCGTCGGAGTTCACTTCAGTAAATTCCTCCTTGACGGTGCCGAGCACGCTCGGGCGCCGGTCCTTCCGTTGCCTCTTCGATTGGCTGCCATCTGTGCGTGCGCCGCCATCATCAGTGGTGGCATCCTCGATGGCACCATTAGTGGTGTCATCCCCGATGCCACTAGGGGTTGTGTAGTCAGGATCGGTGTCTTCCGCGGCGTCCTCATAGTGGTGAGGTTCTTCCTCCAACTCATGGGACAGCTCCCAGAATTGCTTGCCGCTCGAACCGCCGGCCTCATCGTTGTGGGCCATGTTTCGCTCTAAATAGGAAAAAAGTTTGGTCAAAAAGTTGGTTATTGTCAAGGAACAAGATCATTGTCTCATCATTAGGGTTTGTCGACACCGAGGCATCCTAAAAGCTAAGCTTTTATCATTTAGGGTTTGTCGACGCCGAGGCACCCTAAAAGCCTAAGCGTACATCATTTAGGTTCTCATCGACACTGAGGCACCCTATAAAAGCCAAGGTTTCATCATTTAGGGTTTGTCGACTCTAAGGGGGCAGTGGTTGTCTGTGGTGGATTGGGCGCAGGTGAGATGAGGTAGGGGGAGAGATTAGAGAGAAATGTGGATTGGGGATTTAGTGTGGGGGAAGCTTACTAATGGCGCACCCCGCAGCGGTGCGCCATTAGTATGTTTTTTTTAGATAGCAATGGCGCACCCCCCTTCGGTGCGCCATTAGTAATCTTTTTTTATATAGCAATGGCGCACCAGCCAGAGGTGCGCCATAAGTAATTTATTTTTTATTTTTTTGCATCTAATAATTTTTAAGAAAATGAATATGAATATGAAACGGTAATAAAAACATTCATGAGTTCAAAAAGTTCCCATGAAATACAATCGAGAAATTATCCTCGGCGGCGGTGGCCGGTGGAGCAGGGGTGCTT
>NC_041393.1:391441351-391504453 GCF_002162155.2 Triticum dicoccoides | reverse complement strand
GCGGCGGCGGTGGAGTGGGGGAGGGTGCGGGGGGGTCAGCGGCGGCGGCCGGTGGAGCGGGGGAGAGGGTGCGGGGGGTGCTCGGCGGCGAGGGGGACCGGATCTGGCGAGGTGGGATAGCGATTGAGATGGAGGAGGATCGAGATCGACTGTCCATCAAATTTAAAAACATTCATGAGTTCAAAAAGTGCCCATGAAATACAGTCGAGAAATGAAGGCTACAATTTAAATACAATCGATCTTAGCTAGCTATCTGTTCACAATCTTCTTGCCCTTATTTTTCGTAAATGGAGTTCTTCTCTTATACGGGCGTCCTTTAGGTAGGGTGGTCCTGCTTCTTCTTGTGGTGTATGCTGATACATAATCGTCGTCGTCATGTTCCATCTTCGGGTCACCGTACTTGTCGAAGTCTTGCTCATTGGCGACTCCATCCATTCCGATGATCTTCCTTTTGCCTCTCCTCACGATAACACGACTAGGCTTTGGCGGGTCGGTAATGAAGAAGCATTGGTCCACTTGGGAAGCCAGTTCCCATGGCTCATTTCTCGCGGTGACGTTTGCGCCCGCGGTCTTGGATTTGGTTTCGGGTATAACCATGGTGGTGAAATACCGGTCTTCTTTTATGACGCTCTTGGCCCATCTGACACGGAACATCGGGACCTTCTCTCCAGCATAGCTCAGCTCCCAGATCTCCTTGATCCTTCCATAGTATCTGTCCTTGAAGTTACCGGTGTAGGATTCCATCGTTACCCCGGAGTTCTGATAACCATCGCTCTTCATGTCCTTTCCCTCAGTGTAGAATGTGTAGCCGTTGATATCGTACGCCTCATACGTCATCAAGTTGTGCTCGGCGCCCTGTGACAAGGCGAATATGAGTTGTTCTTCTGCGGAAGAATCCTCATGTAAAGGGTACGACAGAAGCTTTTGCTTGAACCAACGCGTAAAACATGAGTTGTGCTCTTTGATTATATCTCCGTCCTTCCTCTGTTGGCCTCGGTCATTGTATGTCTTCTCAATAAAGGTTTTGTGCTCTACCACCCAAGGGTCCACCACGTCTATGTGTTGTAGCGCGACTAGGTTTGCTCTTTCAAAGTCGGCGAGTCGACCCTCGAAGTCGACATGCATTTCGCGCCGACCCTCACGGTGACCCCATCCAGCGAGCCTGCCGAGGTGCCTGTTGACGGGTAGACCAACGGGGTTCTCGATGCCTAGATAATTCGTGTAGTAGGAGATGCACTCTTCGGTCAAAAAGCCCCTGGCTATGCTTCCCTCTGGACGTGACATGTTGCGAACGTATCCTTTGATGACACCATTCATCCTTTCGAACGGCATCATGCTGTGCAGGAACGTCGGCCCGAGTTGGATGATATCCTCCATGATATGGACCAGCAGATGCACCATAATGTCGAAGCATGCGGGCAGGAAGTACATCTCAAGCTCGCATAGTATCACCATGATATCTTCTTGTAGCCTTCTGAGTTGCCTCACGCCAACCGACTTCCGAGAGATGACGTCGAAAAAGTTGCATAGGCCAAATAGCATTCCACGGACGTGCGCGTCCATGATCCCATGGATTGCAACTGGAAGTATCTGCGTCATCAGCACGTGACAGTCATGAGACTTCATCCCGATGAACTTCTACTTCGTTGTGTCTAGGTATCTGCTTATCTTACCCGCGTAACCGTAAGGAAGTTTTACTCCTACGAGGCAGGTGAAAAACTGATCGATCTCCTCCTGACTTAGAGTGAAGCACGCGAGAGGGTAGTCATTTCCGGTCTTCTTGGCCTTTTTGCCTTTGCGACGACTTTCCGTATCCTGCTTCGCCTCATCATCATCATTAGTGTGAAGCTCCTCCCTGATGCCCATTGATTTCAAGTCTGCCCTTGCTTTCGGCCCATCTTTGGTCCTCTCTGGCATGTTGAGTAGGGTACCAAGCAGACTATCGCACACGTTCTTCGTGATATGCATGATATCAAGGCTGTGAGGCACACGGTGGATCTTCTAGTACGGCAAGTCCCACAAAACAGACCTCGTTTTCCATACCTTCAGCAGTGGCTCTGGCGCCTTTTGCTTCTTTCTGGGCTCTGGCGCCTTTTGCTTCTTTCCCGTCAGTGGGCAATCTTTCCAATTTTTCAACAGCTGGTCTATTTCCTCGCTGCTCCTCGTACGCGGGCGTCTTCGGGGTTCGGTTTCACCATCGAACAGATCCTTGCGTTTCCTCCACGGGTCATCATCGCGAAGCCACCTTCGATGTCCCATGAACATGGTTTTTGAAGACCCGGGATCTCTATCTAGCTGGCGATACGTTGTGTCATCCATGCACCTGACGCATCCAGAAAATCCGTGGACCACATGCCCCGCGAGATATCCGTAACCGAGATAGTCGTGCACCGTCGTGAGCAGTGCGGCTCTCATAGGGAAATATTCTTTCTCTGCGGCGTCCCACGTATTGGCTGGCGTTTTCCACAGCGTGTGTAGCTCCTCTTTCAGCAGCCCCAGATACAGATTGAGGTCGTTCCCTGGTTGTTTCGGCCCTTCAATTAGCATACTCATGTGAATGTACTTCCTCTTCATGCACAACTAGGGGGGTAGGTTGTACATCCACACAAACACAGGTCAGGTCCTATGTGTGCTTCTCTGGCTGCCAAACGGATTGACTCCATCGGTGCTCGCGCCCAGCACGATGTTCCTTGGATCCTTCCCAAATTCTGGGTGTTCGAAGTTCAACGCTTGCCACTGGCTCCCATCCTTAGGGTGACTTAGCATCTTGTCTTTTTTATTTATCTCCGGATCATTTGCATCATCTTCTCGCTTCTTCTCCTCCCTATCCGCGTGCCAACACAGGAGCTTTGCTACCTTAGGGTCCACGAAATACCGCTGTAAACGAGGAGTGATCGGAAAGTACCACACCACTTTTCAAGGAGCTTTCTTCCTCTTCTTGTATCGAGTGACGCCGCACACCGGACATATGGTAGACTCCGTGTGCTCGTCCCGCTAATTGATGCAATTGTTCATGCACACATGGTATTTCACGTGCGGTAAATCCAGAGGACACACGATTTTCTTCGCCTCCTCGAAACTGGTCGGGCACTTGTTCCCCTTGGGAAGACGTTTGTGCCAGAATGACATGTTCTTGTCGAAGCATGCGTCAGTCATTTTGTGTTTTACCTCATCTCCAAAGCCATGAGCATTACTTTCAGGCGGGTATCCTCGGGCCTGCATCCTTCATACAATGGAGTAACCGCGTATATCTCCAGTTGATCCAGCTTGGCTTTCTCTCGGGCGACAGCTCTTGCGTTATCCATCTGCTTGAGAAGCAGCTCTTGAATATGAGGGTCCTGCACCCAGCCCATCGATGGTCCATCGTCGTCTGCTCCGCCGGCATCTTCATCTTCATGATCATTCCCTTCGTCTGCTCCGGCATCTTCCTCATCATCATGTCCTGCATCTTCTACATGATGATTGTGTACAGCATCACCGTCGTGATCATGTCCTGGAGATTCTTCGTCTTCTCGCCCACCCGAGCCACGGTGGTTGTCTTGATGCCCTTCCTCATTTCTTGCCCGGCCCCCATGGACAACTTCATAGTCATCTTCATCACCTTGCCACCGATAGCCATCCATGAAGCCACGCAAGAGCAGGTGGTCCCGCACCTGCCCGGAATCCAGGTCCGCAGTAAGGCTCTTCAGCTTGCATCTTCGACACGGACATCTTATCTCCGTCTTGATCTACTGAAGCATCTCGGCCTTCGTGGAGCTCAAAAACCTATTCACGATGCCTTCGGTCATCGTGCGGACCATGGTCGCCTGCGGGGTAGAGCAAAACGATATTTTAGAACCAAGAAAAATTTTGGCATGACTTTCCCTAAAAATAGGACCAAAAAGAATGCATAGTGCCAAAATTCTCGCCGAAACGGAAATGAATCAACATTCTGGCAAAATATTGGCAACTATCGCATTTCAAATACCGGTACCTACAAACACAAACATATATGCAACACCATAAACATATGCAACACCACGTGTTGGGGAACGTAGTAATTTCAAAAATTTCCTACGTACACGCAAGATCATGGTGTTGGCATAGCAACGGGAGGGGAGAGTCTTGTCCACGTACCCTTGTAGACCGTAAGCGGAAGCGTTAGCACAACGCGGTTGATGTAGTCGTACGTCTTCACGATCCGACCGATCCAAGCACCGAAAGTACGGCACCTCCGAGTTCAGCACACGTTTAGCTCGATTACGATCCCCGGGCTCCGATCCAGCAAAGCTTCGAGGATGAGTTCCGTCAGCACGACGGCGTGGTGACGATGATGATGCTCTACCGGCGTAGGGCTTCACCTAAACTCCGCGACGATATGAACGAGGTGGAATATGGTGGAGGGGGGCACCGCACACGGCTAAGGAATGATCCGTAGATCAACTTGTGTGTTATGGGGTGCCCCCCTGCCCCCGTATATAAAGGAGCCAGGGGGAGGGGGCGGCCGGCCAAGGGAGGGCGCGCCAGGGAGGAGTCCTACTCCCACCGGGAGTAGGACTCCCTCCTTTCCTAGTCCAACTAGGAGACCTTCCATGTAGTAGGAGTAGGAGAGAAGGAAAGGGAAGAGAGAAGGGAAGGAAGGAGGGGGTGCGGCCCCTCCCCTTAGTCCAATTCGGACTAGGCCTTGGGGGGGCGCGCGGCCTGCCCTAGGCAGCCCCTCTCTCTTTCCCGTATGGCCCAATAAGGCCCAATACTTCTCCCGGCGAATTCCCGTAATTCTCTGGTACTCCGAAAAATACCCGAATCACTCGGAACCTTTCCGAACTCCGAATATAGTCGTCCAATATATCGATCTTTACGTCTCGACCATTTTGAGACTCCTCGTCATGTCCCCGATCTCATCCGGGACTCCGAACTCCTTCAGTACATCAAAACTCATAAACTCATAATATAACTGTCATCGTAACGTTAAGCGTGCGGACCCTATGGGTTCGAGAACTATGTAGACATGACCTAGAACTATTCTCGGTCAATAACCAATAGCGGAACCTGGATGCCCATATTGGTTCCTACATATTCTATGAAGATCTTTATCGGTCAAACCGCATAACAACATACGTTGTTCCCTTTGTCATCGGTATGTTACTTGCCCGAGATTTGATCGTCGGTATCCAATACCTAGTTCAATCTCGTTACCGGCAAGTCTCTTTACTCGTTCCGTAATGCTTCATTCCGTAACCAACTCATTTGGTCACATTGCTTGCAAGGCTTATAAAGATGTGCATTACCGAGAGGGCCCAGAGATACCTCTCCGACAATCGGAGTGACAAAACCTAATCTCGAAATACGCCAACTCAACATGTACCTTCGGAGACACCTGTAGTACTCCTTTATAATCACCCAGTTACGTTGTGACGTTGGGTAGTACCCAAAGTGTTCCTCCGATAAACAGGAGTTGCATAATTCTCATAGTTACAGGAACATGTATAAGTCATGAAGAAAGGAATAGCAACATACTAAATGTTCAAGTGCTAGGCTAACGGAATGGGTCATGTCAATCACATCATTCTCCTAATGATGTGATCCCATTAATCAAATGACAACTCTTTTGTCCATGGCTAGGAAACATAACCATCTTTGATAAATGAGCTAGTCAAGTAGAGGCATACTAGTGACACTATGTTTGTCTATGTATTCACACATGTATTATGTTTCCGGTTAATACAATTCTAGCATGAATATAAACATTTATCATGAAATAAGGAAATAAATAATAACTTTATTATTGCCTCTAGGGCATATTTCCTTCAGTCTCCCACTTGCACTAGAGTCAATAATCTAGTTCACATCGCTATGTGATTTAACACCAATATTCACATCTGCATGTGATTAATACCCACAGTTCACATTATCATGTGATCAACACCCAAAGGGTTTACTAGAGTCAATAATCTAGTTCACATCGCTATGTGATTAACACCCAAAGGGTTTTAAGGTATGATCATGTTTTGCTCGTGAGAGAAGCTTAGTCAACGGGTCTGTCATATTCAGAGCCGTATGTATTTCGCAAATATTCTATGTCCACAATGCTCTGCACGGAGCTACTCTAGCTAATTGCTCCCACTTTCAATATGTATCCAGATTGAGACTTAGAGTCATCTGGATTGGTGTAAAAGCTTGCATCGTTGTAACTTTTACGACGAGCTCTTTTATCACCTCCATAATCGAGAAACGTCTCCTTAGTCCTCACTAAGGATATTCTTGACCCATGTCCAGTGATCTACTTATTAGATCAAAATTGTATTCCTTTGCCAAACACAGAGCAAGGTATACAATAGGTCTGGTTCACAGCATAGCATACTTTATAGAACCTATGATTGAGGCATAGGGAATGACTTTTCATTCTCTTTCTATTTTCTGCAATGGTCGGGTCTTGAGTCTTACTCAACTTCACACCTTGTAACACAGGCAAGAACTCCTTCTTTGACCGTTCCATTTTGAACTATTTCAAAAATTTATCAAGGTATGTACTCATTGAAAAATCTTATCAAGCGTCTTGATCTATCTATATAGATCTTGATGCTCAATGTGTAAGCAGCTTCACCGAGGTCTTCCTTTGAAAAACTCTTATTCAAGTATCCTTTCATGCTATCCAGAATTTCCATATCATTTCCAATTAACAATATGTCATCCACATATAATATTAGAAATGCTACAGAGCTCCCACTCACTTTCTTGTAAATACAGGCTTCTTCAAAAGTCTGTATAAAACCATATGCTTTGATCAACTCATCAAAGCGTATATTCCAACTCCGAGATGCTTGCACCAGTCCATTGATGGATTGCTGGAGCTTGCACACTTTGTTAGCATCTTTAGGATTGACAAAAACTTTCTGGTTGCATCATATACAACTCTTCTTTAATAAATCCATTAAGGAATGCAGTTTTGACATCCATAGGCCAGATTTCATAAAATGTGGCAATTGCTAACATGATTCAGACAGACTTAAGATTCAACACGAGTGAGAAAATCTCAGCGTATTCAACACCTTGAACTTGTTGAAAACATTTCGCAACAAGTCGAGCTTAGTAGATAGTAACACTACTATCAATGTCCGTCTTCCTCTTGAAGATCCATTTATTTAACATGGCTTGCTGATCATCGAGCAAGTCAATCGAAGTCCATACTTTGTTCTCATACATGGATCATATCTCAGATTTTATGGCCTCAAGCCATTTTGTGGAATCTAGGCTCATCATTGCTTCCTCATAGTTCGTAGGTTCATCATGGTCTAGTACCATGACTTCCAGAATAGGATTACCATACCACTTTGGTGCGGATCTTACTCTGGAAGACCTACGAGGTTCTGTAGTAACTTAATTTGAAGTTTCATGATCATCATCATTAACTTCCTCACTAATTGGTGTAGTAGTCACAGGAACAGATTTCTATGATGAACTACTTTCCAATAAGGGAGCAGGTACAGTTACCTCATCAAGTTCTACTTTCCTCCCACTCACTTCTTTCGAGCGAAACTCCTTCTCTAGAAAGGATCCATTCTTAGCAATGAATAACTTGCCTTCTGATCTGTGATAGAAGGTGTACCCAATAGTTAACTTTGGGTATTCTATGAAGACGCACTTCTCCGATTTGGGTTTGAGCTTATCAGGTTGAAACTTTTTTCATATAAGCATCGCAACTCCAAACTTTAAGAAATGACAGCTTAGGTTTACTGCTAAACCATAGTTCATACGGTGTCATCTCAATGGATTTAGATGGTGCCCTTTTAAACGTGAATGCAGCTGTCTCTAATGCACAACCCCAAAACGATAGTGGTAAAACCGATAAGAGACATCATAGATCGCACCATATCCAATAAAGTGCGGTTACGATGTTCGGACACACCATAACATTGTGGTGTTCCAGGTGGCGTGAGCTGTGAAAGTATTCCACATTGTTTTAACTGAAGACCAAACTCGTAACTCAAATATTCGTCTCCGCGATCAGATCGTAGAAACTTTATTTTCTTGTTACGATGATTTTTCCACTTCACTCTGAAATTCTTTGAACCTTTCAATTATTTCAGACTTATGTTTCATCAAGTAGATATACCCATATCTGCTCAAATCATTTTGTGAAGGTCAGAAAATAACGATACTTGCCACGAGCATCAACACTCATTGGATCGCATACATCGGTATGTATTATTTCCAATAAGTCAGTAGCTTGTTCCATTGTTCCGGAGAACGGAGTTTTTAGTCATCTTGCCCAAAAGGCACAGTTCGCAAGCATCAAATGATTCATAACCAAGTGATTCCGAAAATCCATCTTTATGGAGTTTCTTCATGCGCTTTACACCGATATGACCCAAACGGCAGTGCCACAAATAATTTGCACTATCATTATTAACTTTTCATCTTTTGGCATCAATATTATGAATATGTGTATCACTATGATCGAGATCCAACAAACTATGTTCATTGGGTGGATGACCATCGAAGGTCTTATTCATGTAAACAGAACAACAATTATTCTCTAACTTTAAATGAATAACCGTATTGCAATAAACATGATCAAATCATATTCATGCTCAACGCAAACACCAAATAACATTTATTTAGGTTCAACACTAATCTCGAAAGTATAGGGAGTGTGCGATGATGATCATATCAATCTTGGAACCACTTCCAACACACATCGTCACATCACCCTCAACTAGTTTCTGTTTATTCTGTAACTCCTGTTTCGAGTTACTAATCTTAGCAACCGAACAAGTATCAAATACTCAGGGGTTACTATAAACACTTGTAAGGTACACATCAATAACATGTATATCAAATATACCTTTGTTCACTTTGCCATCCTTCTTATCCACCAAATATTCAAGGCATTTCCGCTTCTAGTGACCATTTCCTTTGCAGTATAATCACTCAGTTTCAGGCTTTGGTCCAGCTTTGGGCTTCTTCGCGGGACTGACAACTTGCTTGTCATTCTACTTGAAGTTCCCTTTCTTTCCCTTTGTCCTTTTCTTGCAACTAGTGGTCTTGTCAATCATCAACACTTGATGCTCTTTCTTGATTTCTACCTTCATTGATTTCAACATCACGAAGAGCTCGGAATCATTTTCGTCATCCCTTGCATACTGCAGTTCATCACAAAGTTCTACTAACTTGGTGATGGTGACTAGAGAATTCTATCAATCACTATCTTATCTGGAAGATTAACTCCCACTTGATTCAAGCGATTGAAGTACTCAGACAATCTGAGCACATGCTCACTAGTTGAGCGGTTCTCCTCCATATTTTAGCAATAGAACTTGTTGGAGACTTCATATCTCTCAACTCGGGTATTTGCTTGAAATATTAACTTCAATTCCTGGAACATCTCATATGGTTCATGACGTTCAAAACATCTTTGAAGTCCCGATTCTAAGCCGTTAAGCATGGTGCACTAAACTATCAAGTAGTCATCATATTGAGCTAGCCAAACGTTCATAACATCTACATCTTCTCCTGCAATAGGTCTGTCACCTAGCAGTGCATCAAGGAAATAATTCTTCTGTGCAGCAATGAGGATAAACCTCAGATCACGGACCAAGTCCGCATCATTGCTACTAACATTTTTCAACATAGTTTTCTCTAGGAACACATATAAAAACATAGGGAAGCAAAAACATAAGGAAGCAACAATGCGAGCTATTGATCTATAACACAATTTGCAAAATACTACCAGGACTAAGTTCATGATAAATTCAAGTTCAATTAATCATATTACTTAAGAACTCCCACTTAGACAGTTATCTCTCTAGTCATCTAAGTGATCACGTGATCCAAATCAACTAAACCATGTCCGATCATCACGTGAGATGGAGTAGTTTCAATGGTGAACATCATTATGTTGATCATATCTACTATATGATTCATGCTCGACCTTTCGGTCTCCGTGTTCCGAGGCCATATCTGTATATGCTAGGCTCGTCAAGTTTAACCCGAGTATTCCGCGTGTGCAACTGTTTTGCACCCGTTGTATTTGAACGTAGAGCCTATCACACCCGATCATCACGTGGTGTCTCAGCACGAAGAACTTTCTCAACGGTGCATACTCAGGGAGAACACTTCTTGATAATTAGTGAGAGATCATCTTAAAATGCTACCGTCAATCAAAGCAAGATAAGATGCATAAAGGATAAACATCACATGCAATCAATATAAGTGTTATGATATGGCCATCATCATCTTGTGCTTGTGATCTCCATCTTCGAAGCACCGTCGTGATCACCATCGTCACCGGCGCGACACCTTGATCTCCATCGTAGCATCATTGTCGTTACGACATCTATTGCTTCTACGACTATCGCTACCGCTTAGTGATAAAGTAAAGCAATTACAGGGCATTTGCATTTCATACAATAAAGTGACAACCATATGGCTCCTGCCAGTTGCCGATAACTTCGGTTACAAAACATGATCATCTCATACAATAAAATATAGCATCACGTCTTGACCATATCACATCACAACATGCCCTGCAAAAACAAATTAGATGTCCTCTACTTTGTTGTTATAAAATTTTACGTGGCTGCCACGGGCTTAGCAAGAACCGTTCTTACCTATGCATCAAAACCACAACGATAGTTTGTCAAGTTGGTGCTGTTTTAACCTTCGCAAGGACCGGGCGTAGCCACACTCGGTTCAACTAAAGTGAGAGAGACAGACACCCGCCGGTCACCTTTAAGCAACGAGTGCTCGTAGCGGTGAAACTAGTTTCGCGTAAGCGTACATGTAATGTCGGTCCGGGCCGCTTCATCTCACAATACCGCTGAACCAAAGTATGACATGCTGGTAAGCAGTATGACTTATATCGCCCACAACTCACTTGTGTTCTACTCGTGCATATAACATCTACGCATAAAACTTAGCTCGGATGCCACTGTTAAGGAACGTAGTAATTTCAAAATTTTCCTACGTACATGCAAGATCATGGTGATGGCATAGCAGAGGGGAGAGTGTTGTCCACGTACCCTCGTAGACCGTAAGCGGAAGCGTTAGCACAACGCGGTTGATGTAGTCGTACGTCTTCACGATCCGACCGATCCAAGCACCGTACATACGGCACCTCCGAGTTCAGCACACGTTCAGCTCGATGACGATCCCCAGGCTCCGATCCAGCAAAGCTTCGGGGATGAGTTCCGTCAGCACGACGGCATGGTGACGATGATGATGCTCTACTGGCGCAGGGCTTCGCCTAAACTCCGCGATGATATGACCGAGGTGGAATATGGTGGAGGGGAGCACCGCACACGGCTAAGGAACGATCCGTATATCAACTTGTGTGTTACGGGGTGCCCCCCTGCCCCCGTATATAAAGGAGCAAGGGGGAGGGGCGGCCGGCCAAGGGAGGGCACGCCAGGGAGGAGTCCTACTCCCACCGGGAGTAGGACTCCCTCCTTTCCTAGTCCAACTAGGAGACCTTCCATGTAGTAGGAGTAGGAGAGAAGGAAAGGGAAGAGAGAAGGGAAGGAAGAAGGGGTGCGGCCCCTCCCCTTAGTCCAATTCGGACTAGGCCTTGGGGGGGCACGCGGTCTGCCCTAGGCAGCCCCTCTCTCTTTCCCGTATGGCCCAATAAGGCCCAATACTTCTCCCGGCGAATTCCCGTAATTCTCCGGTACTCTGAAAAATACCCGAATCACTCGGAACCTTTCCGAACTCCGAATATAGTCATCCAATATATCAATCTTTACTTCTCGACCATTTAGAGACTCCTCGTCATGTCCCCGATCTCATCCGGGACTCCGAACTCCTTCGGTACATCAAAACTCATAAACTCATAATATAACTGTCATCGTAACGTTAAGCGTGCGGACACTACGGGTTCGAGAACTATGTAGACATGACCTAGAACTATTCTCGGTCAATAACCAATAGCGGAACCTGGATGCCCATATTGGTTCCTACATATTCTACAAAGATCTTTATCGGTCAAACAGCATAACAACATACGTTGTTCCCTTTGTCATCGGTATGTTACTTGCCCGAGATTTGATCGTCGGTATCCAATACCTAGTTCAATCTAGTTACCGGCAAGTCTCTTTACTCGTTCCGTAATGCATCATTCCGTAACCAACTCATTTGGTCACATTGCTTGCAAGGCTTATAAAGATGTGCATTACCGAGAGGGCCCAGAGATACCTCTCCGACAATCGGAGTGACAAAACCTAATCTAGAAATATGCCAACTCAACATGTACCTTCGGAGACACCTGTAGTACTCCTTTATAATCATCCAGTTACGTTGTGACGTTTGGTAGTACCCAAAGTGTTCCTCCGGTAAACGGGAGTTGCATAATTCTCATAGTTACAGGAACATGTATAAGTCATGAAGAAAGCAATAGCAACATACTAAACGATCAAGTGCTAGGCTAACAGAATGGGTCATGTCAATCACATCATTCTCCTAATGATGTGATCCCATTAATCAAATGACAACTCTTTTGTCCATGGCTAGGAAACATAACCATCTTTGATAAATGAGCTAGTCAAGTAGAGGCATACTAGTGACACTATGTTTGTCTATGTATTCACACATGTATTATGTTTCCGGTTAATACAATTCTAGCATGAATAATAAACATTTATCATGAAATAAGGAAATAAATAATAACTTTATTATTGCCTCTAGGGCATATTTCCTTCACCAAGAACATACATAGATCTAGCTAGGCCATAAAAAGTGCATGTGCACGTTGTTGGAGGGAGAACAACATAAAGATAGCTTCCCCCCTTACTTACCTATCAAAAAAAGGTAATTTAACCACTTAATTTGGATGAATCTATGGTGGAAATGAGGTGAGGAGGAGGAGGAGGCAGCCGAGACAAGCTTGGAGGAGGAGGTGGAGAGAATGAAGTGGGGAAAGTGAGTGGGTAGGTGTGGCTATCCAAAATATCTTGTTGGTCCCAGGTCACTAATGGCGCATCACCTGCAAATGCGCCATTAGTAACCCTGGTTACTAATGGCGCACCTGCTGGTGGTGGGCCATTAGTAGTTTTGCAAAAAAGTAAAATAAAAGTATATATATACTAATGGCGCACCGTGGCACAGTGCGCCATTAGTAGTTTAAACTAGTAATGGCGCACTATGCCACGGTGCGCCATTAGTAGTTTTGCAAAAAAAAGAATAAAAAAAACTATAGTAGTGGTGCACTATGTGGCTGGTGCACCATTACTAGTTAGCACTAGTAATGGCACACTGTGCCTGGATGCGCCATTAGTATGTTTGGAAAAAAAATTGTTACTAGTGGCGCACCATGTGTCTGGTGCGCCATTAGTGTCTTCCACACTAATGGCGCACCTGCACATGGTGCGCCACTGCTAAATAGTAGTGGCGCACCACATGTCAGGTGCGCCATTAGTATCCATTTCATCTATAGCCCTTTTCCTAGTAGTGAATCTGGTGGAATGTAGATGATATCCAACGGCCAGTAGTGCTCGGGTTTGCCATCTTTAACCGTCGGATTGGCTACATCCAACGACCAACTTTCAAAGTTATTCACACACTATATAGGGGTATAGATATAGTGCCGGCCCGTGCGTTGCAATGGATCCAAAGTATATCTATTTAGTGGAGTGCACTCTAAACACATTATCTATTTATTTTTCTCTAACCTTTCGTAGCCATACAACCAAGCCACATAAGCTTCGTGGGTGCCCCCCACATCATATTATTGATACTACATTGACTGAAAAAAAGATAAATCACCCAAAACAAGATCTTCTCATTTTTTTGTTCCTACGATGTTGTGCCGTGCACGTACCTAATTGTGTAGTGGTAGTACTAGTTGTAGTACAAACTTTGTACTAGTAGGAGTAGTAGTACGGAATGCCCCTACTCTATCAACGAGCCCTATCTGGCACCAAATTTCTTGGCTTTCGTGCTACATCTAGATCTTCCCCTCGTTTCTATTTTCCAACCCAACGGCGGGAGGGGTGCGGTTTGCCAAAAGTCGGTATGCTCAACGGCGGTCCCACATGAAAGTGAAAATGCTAGGCAACATGCCTTCCCTAGCTATGTGGCGTGCCGGACGGGCCGTGGAGTACTCCAGATTCTCGGGCGTGTGCGGGTGCGACGCGAACGCGGCAGGCCTTTTCCTTTTACTAGCAATGTGCCCGTGTGTTGCGACGGATCCAAAGTAGTAGAATAGTACTACTTGTTCACAAACTTGAAAGAAATCACATTTTTTGATATACTCCTAATATATTACTTTTCACTCAAAATATATTTCTCAGGCTGTTTTGATGAGGTGAGGGAGGGATGTGGTTGATTTCAAGATAATAAGGGGTTTTCTACAAATTGGAGCAGAGAAGTGGGCTATTGTTGCAAAAATGCCACAACTTACCTCACAGCCGTTAGATGCAGATCTAATGGTCAGAAATGACGGATGGCAGACACACCACCATCACCAACTGGGTCTTTTATAGGAGTAGGAGTAGAGAAACATGTATAAATTGTAACATTTGGTTCTGCTCCTTGGCACGATCGATAGATAGAAATAACGATTGGAAATGCTAGGGCGGGACTATTTCCCCAGATAAGCAGGGTACATAGTAGCTAGGTTGGCGCATCGTTGGTTTGGTCACATAGGGTCCGACATGTTCTAGTCTTTCTAGCAAGATGCCCGTGTGTTGCGCGAAGTTGATGGAAAAGGTAAGCACAACTTATAAATTGACGGACGGAGTACTAGTTATAGTGATGCATGTAATTAAGCAAAGGAATCGCACATGTCGGTATTGAGTAGAACGAGAATGCAATAGCACAATAAGAATTAAGGCCACGATGATGCGATCGCAGTGGTTGTTACAGGAGGCAAGAAGAAAGATGCATCCATCAACGTACGACCTCCTCCTCCTAAACTTAGTACGCTGGGCCACCGACCGGTGGTTGTGGAGTGGCGGATTTTGTGGCGAGGTCAAGGTGCTTCTCAGCAAAGGCATCCAAGGCTTCCAGCCAGTTGAGGAATGCCAACATTGTAGCGTCCTCACTGGCCTTGTAGATACTTATGTACATGATTTGCTCATACACATAAATGTGTAGGTCGACAATTCTTGCAGGGCGAGGCACCTCGCGGAAAGCGCGACCTCCAGGTGGACATTCTTCGTGGCATCGGCGGGCAGTCGCAGGGCCACCAGTGCTTGAAAGAGGTTCCGGCCATGGAGGCCAATTAGGGTGGCAGGCAATGAGGAGCCCAGGCGCGCGTGCTGGAGGAGTATGGCAATGTCGTCCGCGAGCTTCTTGAGGACAGTGAACTTGTTGCTGGTGGCAATGATAATCTGGTCCAACTGAGAGTCGTAATTTGCATAGACGGTGGCCATCCACCAGCCAGTCGCCAACACCGTCTAGAGACGATCCTCGGCGCCATGCCGCAGGCCGGTGACGTGGACCATCTGGCACAGCCGCTGGCCGCTCGCGCACATCGCCGCCATGGGTCTGGAGTGAGCACTTTTGCGCTTAGTGTAGGTGCTTAGGCAAATGCTTAGGTGCGTACGATGTGGTAGATGCATTGGAATGGAGGGGCGCCTTTGTATGAGTGCAAGCATTCACATCGTGCATCCTCTTTTCCTGGTCCTCCTCCCACTACTTCCCTCATGCATTAACGATGCTAATTGAAGGAGGATGCATCATTGGCCATACAACATTTCGGGAACCGCTACACCCTCCCTCGTCTGCATTAAAGCCGTATCAGGAACTGTGATGCTCGCTGTCAAATCAAATAGTACTGCGCTGCCCGCTACATGCCCGGCTGAACACGCCTCCTTGCCTCCATCAAACCCCTCCGTTAAAACCGCATTCAAACCGAGAAACCTACTCCGGCCACACGTGCATTCATGAGCGGGCCGGAATTAAACGCAACACTGGCTGAGCTCCTCCCGTCCGCCCTCAGTTTAAACGAGGCCAGACACCGGCCAAGCTCCTACCGTTTGCCCTCTATTTGAACGAGGCCAGAAAGACAACGGGCAAGAATCGCACCCCTCCGCCGCTCCCCAATATCCTCCTTCACCATTTTCTCCACTCTTCTGATGGCTTCTGAGAAGCCGTTCTCCTGCATACTACCCGGGTGGGTGGCCCACCAAGCTCTCCGGATACGGGTGAGGCCGCTCGGTGCTTCACCAACCTCGCTTGGCCCGACGGAGCTAGTTGCCACCCCAAGCCGGAGCGTGGTTCAACAACTCGCCACCCCAGTTCAGCTCGATGAGGAGTGGCGAGTTGCTCCACGCCGGCACGACGATGAGCACGCCGGTACGGGCGTCGTCACTGCCGCATTGTACCGCGCCACCAGTGTCTGCGGTGGTGATAACCCACAAGTGTAGGGGATCAATTGTAGCCTCTTTTGATAAGTAAGAGTGTCGAACCCAACGAGGAGCTAAAGGTAGAACAAATATTCCCTCAAGTTCTATCGACCATCGATACAACTCTACGCACGCTTGACGTTCGCTTTACCTAGAACAAGTATGAAAATAGAAGTACTTTGTAGGTGTTGTTGGATAGGTTTGCAAGATAATAAAAAGAACGTAAATAAAAGCTAGGGGCTATTTAGATAAAGAAGCAATAAAGTAAATATAGCGAATGTGGAAAAGTGGTGGTAGGATTTGTGGAATTATTCCTAAGCAATTGACTACTTTACTAGACCAATAGCAAGTTTTATGTGGGAGAGGCATAAGATAACATACTTTCTCTTCTTGGATCATATGCACTTATGATTGGAACTCTAGCAAGCATCCGCAACTACTAAAGATCATTAAGGTAAAACACAACCATAGCATTAAAGCATCAAGTCCCCTTTATCCCATACGCCACAACCCCCTTACTCGGGTTTATGCTTCTGTTACTCAAGCAACCCACTATAAGCGAATCATGAACGTATTGCAACATCCTATAGCAGGAATCCCTCACACTTGCGCGACATGGAGGGCACAATAGGACAGCAACATAACCACAAATAAATTAAACCAATCATAGCAATTCATCAATCACCAATAGGACAACGAAAATCTACTCAGCCATCATAGGATGGCAACACATCATTGGATAATAATATGAAGCATAAAGCACCATGTTCAAGTAGAGGGTACAGCGGGTTGCGGGAGAGTGGACCGCTGAATATAGATGGGGGAAGGTGATGGAGATGTTGGTGAAGATGGCGGGGGTGTTGGTGTAGATCGCGATGATGATGATGGCCCCCGGCGGCGTTCCAGTGCCACCAGAAGCAAGGGGGAGAGAGCCCCCCTTATTCTTCTTCTTCCTTGACCTTCTCCCTAGATGGGAGAAGGGTTTCCCCTCTGGTCCTTGGCTCCCATGGCATGGGAGGGGCAAGAGCCCCTCTGAGATTGGATCTGTCTCTCTGCCTCTCTCTATTTCTACGTTCTAGGATTCTGCCCTTTCACCGTTTCTTTTATATCCGGAGATCCATAACTCCGATTGGGTTGAAACCTTCGCCTAGATTTTTCTCTGAAAACTAGCTTTCTTACGGACAAAGAAGAGAGTCAACCGCCTTACGGGTGCCCATGAGGTCACGGGCGCACCCCCACTGCCTCGTGGCCCCCTTGGGCACCGTCTCACGTTGGTTTTTCTTCCCAAAAAACATAAATATTCCAAAAATGATCTCCGTCCGTTTTTATCCCGTTTGGACTCCGTTTGATATGGGGTTTCTGCGAAACATAAACATGCAACAAACAGGAACTGGCACTGGGCACTGGATCAATATGTTAGTCCCAAAAATAGTATAAAAAGTTGCCAAAAGTATATGAAAGTTGAATAATATTGGCATGGAACAATCAAAAATTATAGAGACGACGGAGACGTATCAGGTGGCCGCGCCTCCCGTGTTTGTGGGCGTGCCTCCCGTGCATATGGCCGAGGCTCCCATGCCTAGGACAGGGCCATGCAGGTAGAGACAAAAGCCGGGTGCATGGAGAGCGACGAGTCCGTGGCCACCTTCTATGTGTCCGCCGCCATCATCAAGGAGAAGTAGAACACGTGATGCCGCCTCCACTTGGGTCCCATGAAGGCCACCGCCGAGGCGGCGACTGCGCATTCAGGTGGTTTCTTTGCTGCTTTGTCTCTTCCGAGGACCTTTGTCGGCCCTGCAAGTGTCTGCCGGACATGAGGAAGACAAAGGGATCCGCGGGCGGCCATTTAGATTAGATACGCCCTCTCCGGCTAGCGGGAATATTTGTTCTAAGAATGGATAAATTGGATTGTACTTTCTGGGACAAGTATTTCCGGATGGAGGGAGTACTAATTATACCAAGAGAGCTAGATTTGCACCACTTAGTACATGTAAATGTAATGAAATCCATCATGTTTATATGAAGATCCAACTTTTTTATATGAAATCCTTCATGCTTATATGAAATCAGTCCATGTTTGCACGAATTTCATCTGGTTGGTTAGGGTTGTGAAAATGTATGCCACTCGCGTTTGATGTCGTCCTCCGCGGAAGGAAGTGGGAGGAAATTTGCCGGCTGCTGATACGTATCCAACGTATCTATAATTTTTCATTGTTCCATGCTATTATATTATATATTTTGGATGTTTAAGGGGCTTTAATATGCTCTTTTATATTATTTTTGTGACTAACCTATTAACCGAAGGCCCAGTGCCAGTTTCTGTTTTTTGCCTATTTTAGTGTTTTGCAGAAAACGAATACCAAACGGAATGAAACCTTTGCGATGATCTTTCTTGGAACAAACGCAATCCAGAAGACTTGGAGTTGAAGTCTGGAACTCCGCGAGGCGGCCACGAGGCAGGAGGGCATGCCCACGGAGCTCCATCGACGTACTTCTTTCGCCTATATATACTCTTATACCCTAAAAACATTACGGGGGGCTAAGGGAGTCCTGGATTAGGTGGTCCTCGGACAGCTAGACTATATGCTTATGCCGGACTGTTGGACTATGAAGATACAAGATTCAAGACTTCGTCTCGTGTCTAGGTGGGACTCTCCTTTGCGTGGAAGGCAAGCTTGGCAGTTCGGATATGTAGATTCACTTCTCTGTAACCGACTCTATGTAACCCTAGCCCCCTCCGGTGTCTATATAAACCGGAGGGTTTAGTCCGTAGGACAAAAATAATCATAATCATATGCTAGCTTCTAGGGTTTAGCCTCTACAATCTCGTGGTAGATCAACTCTTGTAATGCTCATATCATCAAGATCAATCAAGCTGGAAGTAGGGTATTACCTCCATAGAGAGGGCCCAAACCTGGGTAAACATCGTGTCCCCCGCCTCCTGTTACCATTAGCCTTAGACACACAGTGCGGGACCCCCTACCAGAGATCTGCCGGTTTTGACACCAACATTGGTGTTTTCATTGAGAGTTCCACTATGTCGTCACCATAGGGCTTGATGGCTCCTTCAATCAACTACAACGATGCGGTCCAGGGTGAGGTTTTCCTCCCCGGACAGATCTTCGTATTCGGCGGCTTCGCACTACGGGCCAACTCGCTTGGCCATCTAGAGCAGATCGATAGCTACGCCCCTAGCCATCAGGTCAGGTTTGGAAGCCAGAATTACACTACCGACATCCGCGGAGACTTGATCGTCGACGGATTCGAGCCCATGACAGGTGCAGCCTACAGTCGCGATGAGCATGACCTAGATCTGCCATCGGACAGTGTTCAGGAGATCACACCTGTAGCTGCCCCGGCTTTAGATCCAGTGCAGATCGTGCCATCCAAGCATGGGAGGATGGACCCTGCCACGGAGGCCACACACTCAGCGGCGATAGAGCCGAACATAGATTTCACTTCCAATGAGGTCTATGTCATCGGACCCTCGGACTCGTCACCGGCTATAGGCTCCAAACCGCATGCATCCGTGCCCATCGGATCTAACCAGGCACCAACCATGGAGTTTAGCTCTATGGATATCTTTCAGCACTCGCCCTTGGGTGACATGCTAAACTCATAAAAATCTCTCTCCCTGTTAGGAGACTCTTGGTCGAACTATGTCCGACTTGAGTGGGAAGCGGACGACGAAGGAATTCGTTACCCACCCACCACCCACTTAATAGCCACTGTCGACGACTTAACCGACATGCTTGATTTCGACTCTGAAGACATCGACGGTATGGACGACGATGCCGGAGAAGAATAGGAACTACCACCCACAGGGTGCTGGACAGCCACCTCATCATGCGACATATATATATGGTAGACACACCCAAAGAAAACAATGGCGAGGATCAAAAGGATGCAATGGAGGGTGACCCTCTCGAGAAGCAACCTAAGCGCCGACGTCAGCGGCGCCGCTCTAAACCCTGCCATGGCAAAAACAGCGATACCGGCACAAGAGACAATAGCACTCCGGATGATGTCAAAGACGAAAACAATCCCGCCCAGCCATGCTTCAAGCAGGCCGTACAGGAGGATGGGCAAGCTAGCCTTGATGAACAGGCAATGGATGAAGGCTCGGAGGATGAAAATAACATGCCCCTCTCCCAAGACGAGGTGAGCCTCGGCGACAAAGAATTTATCGTGCCTGAGGATCCCGTCGAGCAGGAGCGCTTCAAGTGTCGGCTTATAGCCACTGTAAAGAGCCTGAAGAAAAAAAACAGCAGCAGCTTCAAGCTAATCAAGATCTTCTCACTGATAGATGGACTGAGGTCCTTGCGGACGAGGAATACGGACTCGAGCGCCCAACCAAAAGTTACACGAAGCGCAGGTTGTTACCTCAATTAGAGCCTATACTACGAGCGCAGGATGCGGCTGACCGACCACCTCGTGGCCGAGACAAAGCGACATATCAGCCCACACCCCGTCGCCGAACAAATAAAAACATGAAGGCCCGGGCTACACGCATGACCTGTGAGACGAATTGGAAAACAAAGCAGGACAGTCAAGATCGATCTACGGATCACTGGGGCGCGCCCCAACGCGCAATGATGACCGCCATGACGGATATACTAAATACAAATCCGTCCAGGCTGAATACAACAGACCAGACTCATCCGAACTGCGTGGCGATGCAGCCCGGCATAGAGGCGCCGCCCACCCCTTATGCTTCACTGACGAAGTAATGGAGCATGAATTCCCAGAAGGGTTTAAACCCGTGAACATCGAACCATATGATGGGACAACAGACACCGCGGTACCGATCGAAGATTTCCTTCTCCACATTCACATGGCCCACGATGATGATCTACATGCCATCAAGTACCTCCCACTAAAACTCAGGGGACCAGCTCGGCATTGGCTGAACAGTCTGCCGGCAAACTCCATCGGCAGTTGGGAGAACCTGGAAGATGCATTCCTCAACAACTTCCAGGGCACTTATGTGTGACCACCGGACGCTGATGACTTAAGTCACATAACCCAAAAGCCCGGAGAGTCAGCCAGGAAATTCTGGACTTGGTTCTTAACTAAAAACAACCAAATCGTCGACTGTCCGGATGCCGAAGCCCTAGTGGCCTTTAAGAATAACATTGGTGATGAGTGGCTTGCCCGACACCTTGGCCAAGAAAGTCTGAAATCCATGGCAGCCCTCACGACACTCATGACCCACTTCTGTGCGGGCGAGGACAGCTGGCTAGCTCCTAGCAACATCGCCTCAAGGAAGCCTGGGACTTCTGAACCAAGAGATAACAACGGCAAGCCCCGACGCAGCAAACACAAGCGTCAAAATAATGGCGACAACACCGAAGACACGACCGTTCATGGCGGATTCAGCCGCTCTAATACTGGTCAAAGGAAGAAAAAATTAAAAAGAAATAGTCCGGGCACGTCCAGTCTGGACTATATACTTGACCGTCCATGCCAAAATCACGGCACCCCAGGAACACCAGCCAATCATACCAACAGAGAATGCTGGGTCTTCAAACAAGCCGGAAGTCAGGTGCCGAAAACGAGAAGGGGTCGCAAAGCGATGACGACGAGGAGGAGCCCCGGCCACCGAATATAGGAGGGCAAAAGAAGTTTTCCCCACAAATTAAAACATTGAATATGATAAACGCCACCCATACTCCCAAGTGGGAGCGGAGGCGCACACTTAGGGATGTCCACGCAACGGAGCCAGTCGCCCCAAAACATAACTTATGGTCGTCTGCCCGATCACCTTTGACCGCAAGGATCATCCGGCCAATATCCGTCAGGGCGACTCAGCCGCACTAGTCCTTGACCCAATAATTGACGGATTCCACCTCACACGAGTCCTTATGGATGGAGGCAGCAGTATGAACCTGCTTTATTAGGATACAGTGCGCAAGATGGGTATCGATCCTTCAAAGATCAAACCCACTAAAACCACCTTTAAAGGTGTTATACCAGGCACGGAGGCCCGCTGTACAGGATCCGTCACTCTGGAGGTAGTCTTCGGGCCCCCGAATAATTACCGTAACGAAGAGTTAATCTTTGATATCGTCCCTTTTCGCAGCAGCTATCATGCACTGCTCGGACGAATCGCATTCGCTCAATTCAATGCGGTGCCACATTACGCTTATCTTAAGCTCAAGATGCCCGGTCCACGCGGTGTCATAACAGTTAATGGCAAAGCTGAACGCTCCCTTCGTACTGAAGAGCACACCGCCGCCTTAACAGTAGAAGTGCAGAGTGGCATTTTTCAATCGAACCTTCATTCGACAGCCAGGTTCCCGGACACCATCAAAAGAGTCCGAACTAATCCGCGGCAGGATAGCCCAGCTCGTCAAGATCTCAATTAACCACTCCGGCGGTAGGCGGAGGAAAAACGAAGTTAGGCCACACAATGCGGCTTAACCGCTCCGTGCCACACAAACATTTTTTGCATTTTCTTTGCAGGTCCACTTTTGTGTAGGCCATCATTGGCGACATGGCGACCAGACCCATGAGGGGACAAACATACCAAGGAGGGAAACAACTCGAATGCGTAAGGGAATCCTTAGGTATTCCCCTTGATGACCATCCGATTATTACCTGGATCCGCATACAGCCTCCCCCTGGTCTCAGCAGAATTTGAAGTCATATTTCTTTTTATCACACTACTTGTAATCATACGCCTCGACGTATTATTCAATTACAACATGTGGCTTTATATGATGCTTATTTGTTGTTCTTTCTCGTTGATATTCTTTGTCAAATGGCATGCGTACACTATGGTACGCCTTAATATGCCAGGGGCCTCGTTGTACCCATAATACAACAATAAAGTCCGAATACCTTCACGGTCGTTCGGCACCCCGAACTTATAGAATTATATGCATCGGCTCCGAATCATGTCTTGGGTCAATAGTTGGGTTGCCCGGCTCCTGTGCTTGCTACCCTACATTCCACTATATCGGCTAGGGTAGTAAAGGAAGAACTACTGTGATTGTGTCCCGGTTCTTCCGGACGAGCGCCTTAGTAGAGAAAGCCGAAAACTGACTGTCATGATATGGTGAGAGTTGGTCAGCTGTTCGAGAGGTTACAAAATCTTTAAGGATTTCTTCCGCATTATGCGATAACTAATGCAGCGTGCGAGGGATCGGCTTTTTCTTCCGATCAGGTGCTTATAGAGCCCCTAGTGCGGTCTTCCGAACACCAGGGGCTGCGCCTACCTTTCTTTTGTCAAACTCCTATGGCTAAGTAAGGGTGATAAAGCCTTATAGTCCGATTGCCTGGTTCATTGCGCTGAACACCTCCTTCAAGGACCCAAAACTGGGGTAAAGAGTGCTCAGGTTTATCCCGAACACTCCTGTGCTTCGTACGTGGGGGCAGAAGCTGACGACTGGCCAACTCTCAGGATTAATATATAAAACGGCTGCACAGGAGGTAAAATTTTCAAATAACAGGCATTATATCATATAAATGACCTTGTTCAACACTAAGTAGGATAACATGAATGTATTCATGGGAATATAATATCCTTGGCACATTGCTCCGCTACAAGACGGGATCCTTTCAGGACACTGTCATAATATAACTCGGGCTTGCGGTGCTCCTTCCCCGCAGGCGGTACTTTGTCATTAGCTTTTTGCGATCCATCTTCGCCCAGTGCACCTTTGCACGGGCGAAGGCCATTCGCGCACCTTCCATACAGACCGACCGCTTGATGACTTCAAGTCGAGGGCAGACACTTACAAGCCGCTTCATGGGCCCGAAGTAGCCGCTGGGAATCACCCCGGCGGGCCATAGCCGGATAATTAAATCCTCCATGGCTAGTTCGGCCGCCCTATGCAGTTCGATCCGCTGTTTCAGTTGATCGGCAAAGGGCAATGGATACTCTGGCGCCAGATATTGCGACCAGAAGAGCTTCTTCGCAGATCTCCTTTCTTCGGCTCGGTAGAATTGTGCGGCATCAGATAGGCTGCGCGGCGGTTCCGCAAACACTCCTGGAGAAACCGAGTTCAAATTAGTAACGTGATTTTCTCCCTTTAAATATTTGCTTTGCATAGAAAAAGCCTTACCCGCAGCAATCTTCCTGGCCTTCTGGATTTCCTACAGGGCGCCTTGGGCTTCGCCCCGGGCATCGTTTGCGGTTTGACGAGCCTTGGTGAGTTCGGATTATTTCTCCGTTAAACTCTTCTCCAAGGTGTCGCATTTCTTCACGGCCTCTTGGAGCTCTTGCTGAACTTCAATAACCCTGGCCTCGTGTTTTTCACGAAGAGCCTGCTCTGTGGCTGCCTTCTTCTCAGCCTCGGCCACCGCCTTATTAAGAGCCTCGACTTCGGCCGTCGCCCCTAGAGCACATCATGATTTTTTTTCATTATACTCAATTATTCATTCGCGCTGAATGCGAACAAGGTTTTTGCATACCTTGGTTATCCTTCAACTGCTTTTTCACTTGGCCAAGTTCTTCTTCGGCCCGCTCCAGACTCTGCTTCAGTCCGGAGACATTCCCAGTATGAGAGGTGGCAGTCACTATAGACGCCTGCTTATAAAAAAACAAAATAGGGAGAGGTACCAGAAGGTAAGTCTCCTGCGAACATATATTTGATCCTCTGTCCGGTTCTTTCTTTCGAACATCGAACAGTGTATCTGGGGCTACTATCTATACTATGACACTATTTGAAACCTCACAACATACCTCAAAGCCCGTTATAAGGCTGATGTAGGCTTCATTCAGCCCGCTTTCAGCAGACTGAATCTTCTCAATCACCACACCCATAAGGTCACGGTGTTCATCAACGATGGAGGCGCTCTTCAGCGCTGCTAATAAGGTATCCGGCACCTCTGGTTGGGCAGAGGTTGCCGATGGAACAGGCGCACCCCCTTCTATCGACGGAGGTTGCCTGCCTGATTCCGGAGCCGTGTTGGTATCCCGAACTGGGTCCGGCTGGGGTTCAAATTCAAGATAGCCCCTGCCGTCGATGTCCATGGGATCCTTTTCCCCTGACGGTCTCCCTGCCCCCTCCTCGGGCTGGGTCCCTTTGGGACGATACCCCGGTGTCATTCACGTCTTTTGGGGAGGGGGCCATCGGGGGTGTCCTGCTGTCCATAGCATCTGAACCTAGTGAAACCTCCGATGAGGATTGTTCGGTGCGGGACCTCACCAGACTGCAAAAAAGGTGTGACTCAATTTGATTAAACGTCATACAATAGTGAGTCTGGATGCACAAATGTGTCCGAGTTTTATATACTCACGATTTCACCAGGGGCTGGACCCTGGGATCCCACTTCGGGCTGCTGTCAGTGGCGGTGGCGGATTCCTCCGGAAAGGGAGTTTTCCCTTCTTAGGCGACTCAGCCTCCAAGTGTGTGGACGCCGTCCTTTTCTTTCTCCTCCTCGCTGGGGGGATCAGCTTTCCTCCTCTTCCTAGTCCTCTTTGGAGGAAGAGCGGGCCTCGGAGTCTTCGGATATTACGTCTGAAGTGCCTTGGCGATGAAGGCTGCCCCTGGTCTCTTTGCGCTCTTTCTCGGTTTTCTTCTTCGCCGCTTTGTAAGGCACCGGGACCAGCATCTTCGTCAGAAGTGGGCCAGCTAGTTCTTCTGGCAGCGGGGCCGGGCAGTAGATCCGCCCTGCCTTCTTCGTCCAGCCCTAGGAGAGTTGTGGGAAGACACATTAAGCATTTCCCTTGGATTATGCAGATAAAGCATATGACTTGCCAACATACAAAAACTTACCGAACTCGCAGGTCAGGATAGTTGGTACCCGCGATCCTCGGTTGAAACCGGCCATGACTTGCCGAACTTGAAGAGCACCTTCCATATGTCTTTGTGTGATGAGTCAAAGAACCCCAGTAGGGTCTGGTGCTTGGCCGGGTCGAATTCCCATAAATTGCAAGCCCTATGTTGACAAGGGAGAATCCGGCAAACTAACATCACCTGGACTACGTTGACGAGTTTGATATTCTTGTCTTCCATACCCTTGACACGCGCCTGGAGCACCGCCAACTCATCTGGTGAAGACTAGTTCAGGCCCTTCTTGAGCCAGGACGTAAGCCGCAATGGGGCTCTGGATCGAAATTCGGGAGGTGCGACCCATTTTGTGCCGCGTGGCTCAGTGACATAGAACCACAGTTGTTGCCACTCTTTGACGGAATCATTGAAGGTACCTAATGTCCATCTGACATTGGGCATCTTGCTTACCATGGCTCTTCCGCACTCATCGTGCTCGCCGCTCACCACCTTGGGCTTCACACTGAAAATCTTCAGCCATAATCCGAAGTGTGGGGAGATGCAGAGAAAGGCCTCGCACACGACAATGAATGTCGAGATGTTGAGGAAAGAATTGGGGGATAGATCATGAAAATCGATCCCATAGTAATACATAATGGCATGAACGAATGGGTGGAGGGGAAACCCTAGCCCGTGGACAAAGTGAGGGAGGAATACAACCCTCTCGTGGGGTTCCAGAGTAGTGACAATCTGTCCCACCGCAGAAGGCGGTGGCCGATCTTCTTGGCTAGATACCCGGCCTCCCTAAGTTTCTTGATATCCTTCTCCTGGACGGTAGAGGCCATCCACTTGCCTCCTGCTCCAGATTCGGACATTTTCGGAGGGCCTTTGTGGGCGGAGAAGGCGAATGCTTGGGCGCTGGAGCTCGAGAGAGAGAGAATGCATGAGCAGAGGAAGAAGAAGGCATGGGTGAAAAAGGGGAATCCTTGTCTCTTTATAAAGGAAGCAGAAATCATGTGCCTCCTCACTTGCCCTAGAAACTCGCTTATTCCCCAAGAGCCGTGTTAATGGTGCAGTTGGGTTACCCACACCCGTATTGATGAGAATCCCGTGATAAGGGGACATGATCTCTGCTTCGACAAGACGTGCCAATAAAACCGCCTCGCAAGATGTGGAGTAGCAGGTTGAGAAAACTGTTCGAATAATGACCGGGCCGCGTTATGATGTCATGCTATGGGAAAGTTGTCAGAAGAATAGACCCGTGGAATATTGTACTCTCTACGGTAGTGTGTGGAATTTGTTTTGCAGAGCCGGACACGATTCTTGTGTTCAAGATCTACTTTGGAGTATTTGGGGAAGGAACCCGCCTTGCAATGCCGAAGATAATCTGCGCGCCGGACTCATCGTCATTGAAGCCTGGTTCAGGGGCTACTGAGGGAGTTCTAGATTAGGGGGTCCTCAGACAGCCGGACTATATGCTTATGCCAGACTGTTGGACTATGAAGATACAAGATTGAAGACTTCGTCCCGTGTCCGGGTGGGACTCTCCTTTGTGTGGAAGGCAAGCTTGGCAATTCGGATATGTAGATTCCCTTCTCTGTAACCGACTCTGTGTAACCCTAGCCCCCTCCGGTGTCTATATAAACCGAAGGGTTTAGTCTGTAGGACAAAAAATCATAATCATGGGCTAGCTTCTAGGGTTTAGCCTCTACGATCTCGTGGTAGATAAACTCTTGTAATGCTCATATCATCAAGATCAATCAAGCAGGAAGTAGGGTATTACCTCCATAGAGAGGGCCTGAACCTGGGTAAACATCGTGTCCCCCACCTCCTATTACCATTAGCCTTAGACGCATTGTTCGGGACCCCCTACCCGAGATCCGCCGGTTTTGACACCAGTAGGAGCCACGAAACCACTTTTCCACCACCGCAACCTTCTGTACCCATGAGATCCCATCTTGGGGCCTTTTCTGGCAATCTGCCGGAGGGGGAATCGATCACGAAGGGCTTCTACATCAACACCGTAGCCTCTTTGATGAAGCATGAGTAGTTTACCACAGACCTTTGGGTCCATATTTATTAGCTAGATGGATTCTCTCTCTTTGGTTCTTAATACAAAGTTCTCCATGATGTTCTTGGAGATTTATTCGATGTAATACTTTTTTGCAGTGTGTTTGCCGAGATCCGATGAATTGTGGATTTATGAACTTGATTATCTATGAATATTATTTGGTTCTTCTCTGAATTCTTATATGCGTGATTTGATATCTTTGCAAGTCTTCAAATTATTTGTTTAGTTTGGCCTACTAGATTGATCTTTCTTGCAATGGGAGAAGTGCTTAGCTTTGGGTTCAATCTTGTGGTGTCCTTTCCTAGTGACAGCAGGGGCAGCAAGGCACGTATTGTATTGTTGCCATCGAGGATAAAAAGATGGAGTTTATATCATATTGCTTGAGTTTATCCCTCTACATCATGTCATCTTGCTTAATGCGTTACTCCGTTCTTATGAACTTAATACTCTAGATGGATGCTGGATAGCGGTCGATGTGTGGAGTAAGAGTAGTAGATGTAGAATCTTTTTGTTCTACTTGACACAGACCTGATGCCTATATTCATGATCATTGCCTTAGATATATTCATAACTATGAGATTTTCTATCAATTGCTTGGCAGTAATTTGTTCACCCACCGTAATACATGCTATCTTGAGAGAAGCCACTAGTGAAACCTATGGCCCCCGGGTCTCTTTCTTATTATATTGCATCTCTTTTATTTACATCGCATCTCGTTTACTATTTTGCAATTTTACTTTCCAATCTATACAACAAAAATACCAAAAATATTTATATTATTATCTCTATCAGATCTCACTTTTCCGAGTGGCCATGAAGGGATTGATAAGCCATTTATCGCGTTGGTTGCAAGGTTCTTGGTTGTTTGTGCAGGTACTAGGTGACTTGAGCATTGTCTCCTACTGGATTGATACCTTGGTTCTCAAAAACTAAGGGAAATACTTATGCTACTTTGCTGCATCACCCTTTACTCTTTAAGGGAAAACCAACGCATGCTCAAGAGGTAGCAAGAAGGATTTCTGACGCCATTGTCGGGGAGATCAACGCCAAGCCAAGACATACCAAGTACCCATCATAAATTCTTCTCCCTCGCATTACATTATTTGCCATTCGCCTCTCATTTTCCTCTCCCCCACTTCTAATACGATTTTTTGAAAACCTTTGCCTTTTCTTCGCCTCTCTTCCGTTTGTCTCTTTTCGCTTCCTTCTAGTTTGCTTGTGTGTTGGATTCACCGTCTGTCACGATGGCTCTCTTCGCCTCTAAATTTTGTGACTTTTCCAATACCAACAATAATGATTTTCTTAGCACTCCGATTGCTCCTACTACCGATGCTGAATCTTGTGAAATCAATACAGCTTTGTTGAATCTTGTTATGAAAGATCAATTTGCTGGCCTTCCTAGTGAAGATGTCGCTACCCATCTAAACAAATTCGTTGATTTGTGTGATATGCAAAAGAAGAAATATCTGGATAATGATATTGTTAAATTTAAGCTATTTTCGTTTTCGCTTAGAGATCGTGCTAAAAGTTGGTTCTCTTCTTTGCCTAAAAATAGTATTGATTCATGGAATAAGTGCAAAGATGCTTTTATCTCTAAGTATTTTCCTCCCGCTAAGATCATCTCTCTTAGGAACGATATTATGAATTTTAAGCAACTTGATCATGAGCATGTTGCACAAGCTTGGGAGAGAATGAAATTAATGATACATAATTGCCCTACACATGGTTTGAATTTATGGATGATTATACAAAAAAATTATGCTGGATTGAATTTTGCTTCTAGAAATATCTTAGATTCGGCCGCGGGAGGCACTTTTATGGAAATCACTTTAGGAGAAGCTACTAAACTCCTAGATAATATTATGGTTAATTATTCTCAATGGCACACCGAAAGATCCACTAGTAAAAAGGTTCATGCGATTGAAGAGATTAATGTTTTGAGTGGAAAGATGGATGAACCTATGAAATTGTTTGCTAATAAAAGTGTTTCTTATGATCCTAATGATATTCCTTTGTCCACTTTGATTGAGAATAATAATGAATCTATGGATGTGAATTTTTTTGGTAGGAACAATTTTGGTAACAACGCGTATAGAGGAAATTTTAATTCTATGCCGTTTCCTAGTAATTCCTATAATAATTATGGTAATTCCTACAACAACTCTTATGGAAATTTTAATAAGATGCCCTCTGATTTTGATACTAGTGTTAAAGAATTTATGAATTTGCAAAAGAATTTCAATGCTTTGCTTGAAGTAAAATTGCTTAAGATTGATGAGTTGGCTAGGAACATGGATAGAATTTCTCTATAGGTTGATTCTTTGAAACTTATATCTATTCCACCTAAGCATGACATCAATGAGTCTCTCAAAGCCATCAGAATTTCCATTGATGAGTGCAAACAAAGATCCGCTAGGATGCGTGCTAAAAAAGATTGCTTTGTGAAAGCGTGTTCTTCTAGTTTTCATGATAATAATGATGAAGATCTAAAAGTAATTGATGTGACTCCTATTAAATCTTTTTTCCAATATTAATCTTGATAAAGATGGGACTGGACATGAGTCAACTTTAGTTAAAAGGCATCCCAATGATTCGGAGTTTTTAGATATTGATGCAAAGTTGGTAAAAGTGGGATTGAAGAGGTCAAAACTTTACATAGCAATGAACCCACTATTTTGGATTTCAAGGAGTTTAATTATGATAGTTGTTCTTTGATAGATTGTATTTCCTTGTTTCAATCGGTGTTAAATTATCCTCATTCTTATAATCAAAATAAAGCTTTTACCAAACACATCGTTGATGCTTTAATGCAATCCCACAAAGAAAAGATTGAACTAGAAGTTTCTATCCCTAGAAAACTTTATAATTAGTGGGAACCTACTATTAAAATTAGGACAACGCTAACGCCCACACGTGTGGTGGGAGCCAAACCCGCCCACACGCCTTATAACATACAGACTACGCCATGTCACCGCATGCATGCATGTGAAAATCTTTTTGGATTTTCAGTTTCTAAAATGTTTAATCTCTTAAATGAAAAATCCAATTGAAGATCCATTTTCACCATTAAATCCCTCGCGACGAGATCTTCAAAAGTAGATCTCATATCAATATATTTCGACGAATTTTTTTTGGTTAAAAGTTGCCATGTCTATTGCACATGAATTGCCATGATGTTTACACTAAAGTTGACATGTTATGTTTCAGCTATTTTCTTCTATATTAAAAACTAAATTTTGGCATATTATAAAATGGAGAATTAAGAAACTAGACTTGCCATGCACCAAAAACTAAAATTGCCATGATACATGCACTTAAAATTGTCATGGTTCATGCAAAAAAATATTTTCATGGTCAAAGTACTGGAATTGCCATCATCAAAAACTAAAATTGCCATGATCTACAAACTAAAATTGCCACATGGCAACTTTAGTTTAAGCACCATGGCAACTACAGCGTAAACATCATGGCAACTTTTGGGCAAATTTTTGTTTCATCAAAACATATCAACATGGGGTCTAGTTTTGAAGATCTCGTCAAGACGGATTTAATGGTGAAAATGGATTTTTAATTCGCCTTTTTAATTAGGAGATAAAACATTTTTATGCCAAAAACCAAAAAGGTTTCTGCTGATGTCATCTGTTCATACGTGGCAAAATGAGTGGTGATGGAGGCGTGTGGGCGATGTGCAAACGCCCACACGTGTGGGCGTTAGTTTTTCCGTAAAATTAAGATTAAATATTATGAATGCTATGCTTTATGTGATTTGGGTGCTAGTGCTTCCACGATTCCAAAAACTTTGTGTGATGTGCTAGGTTTCCGTGAATTTGATGATTGTTCTTTAAATTTGCATCTTACGGATTCCACCATTAAGAAACCTATTGGAAGGATTAATTATGTTCTTATTGTTCCAAATAGGAATTATGTGCCCGTAGATTTCTTTGTTCTTGATATAGATTGCAATCCTACATGTCCTATTATTCTTGGTAGGCCTTTCCTTAGAACGATTGGTGCAATTATTGATATGAAAGAAGGAAATATTAGATCCCAATTTCCATTAAGGAAAGGCATGGAACACTTTCCTAGGAAGAAATATAAATTTCCTTATGAATCTATTATGAGAGCCACTTATGGATTGCATAGCAAATATGACAATACCTAGATCTATTCTTGTTTTTATGCCTAGCTAGGGGCGTTAAACGATAGCGCTTGTTGGCAGGAAACCCAATTTTATTTTTGTTATTTGATTTTTGTTCCTGTTTAGTAATAAATAATTCATCTAGCCTCTATTTAGATGTGGTTTTATGTTTTAATTAGTGTTTGTGCCAAGTAGAACCTTTGGGAAGACTTGGGTGAAGTCTTTGCAATCTTGCTGTAAAAAACAGAAACTTTTGCGCTCACGAGAATAGCTGCCATTTTTTTACTAGAGAGTGCTTTCAGGTTGATTCTTTTGCAGAATATTAATAGACAAATTACTCACGTCCACCAATTTATTTAAGAATTTTATAGATTGCTACAGACTGTTCTGTTTTTGACAGATTCTATTTTTCATGTGTTGTTTGCTTATTTTGATGAATCTATGAGTAGTATCGGGGGGTATGAACCATAGAGAAGTTGGAATACAGTAGGTTTAACACCAATATAAACAAATAATGAGTTCATTACAGTACCTTAAAGTGGTGGTTTATTTTCTTATACTAACGGAGCTCATGAGATTTTCTGTTTAAGTTTTGTGTTGTGAAGTTTTCAAGTTTTTGGGTAAAGATTTGATGGATTATGGAATAAGGAGTGGCAAGAGCCTAAGCTTGGGATGACCAAGGCACTCCAAGGTAAAATTCAAGGACAACCAAAAGCCTAAGCATGGGGATGCCCCGGAAGGCATTCCCTCTTTCGTCTTCGTCTATCGGTAACTTTACTTGAGGCTATATTTTTATTCACCACCTGATATGTGTTTTGCTTGGAGCATCTTGTGTGATTTGATTCTTTGCTTTTTTGTTTATCACAATCATCCTTGCTGAACACACCTTTTTGGGAGAGACATGCATGAATCGGAATTTATTAGAATACTCTATGTGCTTCACTTATATCTTTTGAGCTAGAAAATTTTGCTCTAGTGCTTCACTTATATCTTTTTAGAGCACGGTGGTGGTTTTATTTTATAGAAATTATTATTAATCTCTCATGCTTCACTTATATTATTTTGAGAGTCTTTTAGAAAAGCCTGGTAATTTGCTTTGGCTATAAAATTAGTCCTAATATGATGGGCATCCAAGATGGGTATAATAAAAACTTTCATATAAAGTGCATTGAATACTATGAGAAGTTTGATTCTTTATGAATGTTTTGAGATATGAAGATGGTGATATTAGAGTCATGCTAGTAGAGTAGTTGTGAATTTGAGAGATACTTGTGTTAAAGTTTGTGATTCCCGTAGCATGCACGTATGGTGAACCGTTATGTGATGAAGTCGGAGCATTATTTATTTTTTGATTGTCTTCCTTATGAGTGGCGGTCGGGGACGAGCGGTGGTATTTTCCTACCAATCTATCCCCCTAGGAGCATGCACGTAGTACTTAATTTCTATAACTAGATTTTTGCAATAAGTATGTGATTTCTTTATGACTAATGTTGAGTCAATGGATTATACGTACTCTCACCCTTCAACCATTGCTAGCCTCTCTAGTACCGCGCAACTTTCACCGGTACCATAAACCCACCATTTACCTTCCTCAAAACAGCCACCATACCTACCTATTATGGCATTTCCATAGCCATTATGAGATATATTGCCATGCAACTTTCCACCGTTCCGTTTATTATGACACGCTTCATCATTATCATATTGCTTTGCATGATCATGTAGTTGACATCGTATTTGTGGCAAAGCCACCGTTCATAATTCTTTCATACATGTCACTCTTGATTCATTGCACATCCCGGTACACCACCGGAGGCATTCACATAGAGTCATATTTTGTTCTAAGTATTGAGTTGTAAGTAAATAAAATTGTGATGATCATCATTATTAGAGCATTGCCCCAGTGAGGAAAATGATGATGGAGACTATGATTCCCCCACAAGTCGGGATGAGACTCCGGACGAAAAACAAGAGGCCATAAAAAAGGAGAAACGGCCCAAATAAAAAATAAAAAAATGATGAGAGAAAAAGAGAGAAGGGACAATGCTACTATCCTTTTTACCACACTTTTGCTTCAAAGTAGCACCATGATCTTCAAGATAGAGAGTCTCCTATGTTGTAACTTTTATACTAGTGGGAATTTTACATTATAAGAACTTGTCTTGTATATTCCAATGATGGGCTTCCTCAAATTGCCCTAGGTCTTCGTGAGCAAGCAAGTTGGATGCACACCCACTTAGTTTCGTTTGTTGAGCTTTCATACACTTATAGCTCTAGTGCATCCGTTGCATGGCAATCCCTACTCACTCACATTATTATGTATTGATGGGAATCTCCATAGCCCATTGATACGCCTAGTTGATGTGAGACTATGTTATCCTTTTTGTCTTCTCCACAACCACCATTCTATTCCACCTATAGTGCTATGTCCATGACTCACGCTCATGTATTGCGTGAAGATTGAAAAAGTTTGAGAACATCAAAAGTATGAAACAATTGCTTGGCTTGTCATCGGGGGTGTGCATGATTTAAATATTTTGTGTGATGAAGATAGAGCATAGCAGGACTATATGATTTTGTAGGGATAACTCTCTTTGGCAATGTTACTTTGAGAAGACATGATTGCTTTATTAGTATGCTTGAAGTATTATTGTTTTTATGTCAATATTAAACTTTTCTTTTGAATCTTTCGGATCTGAACATTCGTTCCACAATAAAGAAAATTACATTGATAAATATGCTAGGTAGCATTCCACATCAAAAATTCTGTTTTTATCATTTACCAACTCGAGGACGAGCAGGAATTAAGCTTGGGGATGCTTGATACGTCTCCAACGTATCTCTAATTTTTTATTGTTCCATGCTATTATATTATCTGTTCTGGATGTTTAGTGGGCTTTAATATGCTCTTTTGTATTATTTTTGGGACTAACTTATTAACCGAAGGCCCAGTGCCAGTTTCTGTTTTTTTGCCTATTTCAATGTTTTGCAGAAAACGAATACCAAACGGAAAGAAACTTTCGCGATGATCTTTCTTGGAACAAACGCAATCCAAAAGACTTGGAGTTGAAGTCTGGAACTCCGCAAGGCGGCCACGAGGCAGGAGGGTGCACCCACGGAGCTCCACCGACGTACTTCTTTCGCCTATATATACTCTGATACCCTAAAAACATTAGGGGGAGCCACGAAACCACTTTTCCACCGCCGCAACCTTTTGTACCTATGAGATCCCATCTTGGGGCCTTTTCCGGCAATCTGCCGGAGGGGGAATCGATCACGGAGGGAAACCTACTCCGACCACACGTGCGTTCATGAGCGGGTCGGAATTAAACGCAACACCGGCCGAGCTCCTCCCGTCCGCCCTCAGTTTACACGAGGCCAGATGTAGGCGAAGCTCCTACCGTCCGACCTCTATTTAAATGAGGCCAGACCGACAGCAGGCAAGAACCGCACCCCTCTGCCACTCCCCCATATCCTCTTTCACCACTTTCTCCACTCTTCTGATGGCTTCCGAGGAGCCGTTCTCCGGCATACTACCCGGCTGGGTGGCAAGCCGAGCCCTCCAGATATGGGCGAGGCTGCTCGGTGCTTCACCAACCTTGCTTGGCCCGATGGAGCCAGTTGCCGCCCTAAGCTGGCGCATGGTTCAACAACTCGCCGCACCAGTTCAGCTCGATGAGGAGTGGTGAGTTGCTCCACGCCGGCATGGCGACGAGCACGCCGGTACGGGCGTCATCGCTGTCGCGTCGTACCACGCCACCAGTGTCTGTGGTGGCCGCACCTCCCGTGTCTGTGGGCGCGCCTCCCATGCCTGTGGCCGCGCCTCCCATGCCTGCGGCAGTGCCATGCAGGCAGAGACAGAAAGCCGGATGCATGGAGAGCAACGATTCGGTGGCCAGCTTCTCTGTGTCCGCCGCCATCATCAAGGAGAAGTAGAACACGGGAGGATGCCACTACTTGGGTCCCATGAAGGCCACCACTGAGGCGACGACTGCGCATTCAGGTGGTTTCTTTGCTGCTTCGTCTCTTCCGAGGACCTTCGTTGACCCCACAGGTGTCTGTCGGACATGAGGAAGACAAAGGGATCCGCGGGCGGCCATTTAGATTAGATACTCCCTCTCTAGCTGGCGGGAATATTTGTTCTAAGAATGGATAAATTGGATTATACTTTCTAGGACAAGTATTTTTGGACGGAGGGAGTACTAATTATACCAAGAGAGCCGGATTAGCACCGCTTAGTTCATGTAAATGTAATTAAATCCATCATGTTTATTTGAAGATCCGGCTTTTTTATACGAAATCCTTCATGCTTATATGAAATCAGTCCATGTTTTCACGAATTTCATCTGGTTGGTATGAGTTGTGGAAATGTATGCCGCTGGCGTTTGATGTCGTCCTCCGCAGAAGGAAGCGGGAGGAAATTTGCCGGCTGCTGATATGTCTCCAATGTATCTATAATTTTTTATTGTTCCATGCTATTATATTATCTGTTTTGGATGTTTAATGGGCTTTAATATGCTCTTTTATATTATTTTTGGGACTAACCTATTAACCGAAGGCCCAGTGCCAGTTTCCGTTTTTTTGCCTATTGCAGTGTTTTGCAGAAAAGGAATACCAAACTGAATCCAAATAGAATGAAACCTTCGCGATGATTTTTTTGGAACAAACACAATCCAGAAGACTTAGAGTTGAAGTCTGGAACTCCGCGAGGCGGCCACGAGGCAGGAGGGAGCGCTCAGGGGGTAGGTGCGCTCCCACCCTCGTGGGCCCCACGGAGCTCCACCAACGTACTTCTTTCGCCTATATATGCTCTTATACCCTAAAATATTAGGGGGAGCCAAGAAAACACTTTTCCACCGCCGCAACCTTCTGTACCCATGAGATCCCGTCTTGGGGCCTTTTCTAGCGATCTGCCGGAGGGGGGATCGATCACGGAGGGCTTCTACATCAACACCATAGCCTCTCCAATGAAGCGTGAGTAGTTTAGCACAGACCTACGGGTCCATAGTTATTAGCTAGATGACTTCTTCTCTCTCTTTGGTTCTCAATACAAAGTTCTCCTCGATGTTCTTGGAGATCTATTTGATGTAATACTCTTTTGCGGTGTGTTTGCCGAGATTCGATGAATTGTGGATTTATGAACTTGATTATCTATGAATATTATTTGGTTCTTCTCTGAATTCTTATATGCATGATTTGATATCTTTGCGAGTCTCTTCGAATTATTTGTTTAGTTTGGCCTACTAGATTGATCTTTCATGCAATGGGAGAAGTGCTTAGCTTTGGGTTCAATCTTGTGGAGTCCTTTCGCAGTGACAGTAGGGGCAGCAAGGCACATATTGTTTTTTTGCCATCGAGGGTAAAAAGATGGGGTTTATGTCATATTGCTTGAGTTTATCCCTCTACATCATGTCATCTTGCTTAATGTGTTACTCCGTTCTTCTGAACTTAATACTCTAGATGCATGATGGATAGCGGTCGATGTTTTGGTATACTTGACACGGACGTGATGCCTATATTCATGATCATTGCCTTAGATATCTTCATAACTATGCGCTTTTCTATCAATTGCTTGGCAGTAATTTATTCTCCCACTGTAGTACATGCTATCTTGAGAGAAGCCACTAGTGAAAACTATGGCCCCCGGGTCTCTTCCCTATTATATTGCATCACTTTCCTTTACATCGCATCTCGTTTACTATTTTGCAATCTTTACTTTCCAATCTATACAACAAAAATACCAAAAATATTTATCTTATTATCTTTATCAGATCTCACTTTTGCGAGTGGCTGTGAAGGGATTGACAACCCCTTTATCGCGTTGGTTGCAAGGTTCTTGATTGTTTGTGAAGGTACTAGGTGACTTGCGAGTTGTCTCCTATTGGATTGATACCTTGGTTCTCAAAAAGTGAGGGAAATACTTATGCTACTGTAACGCCCCGGACACACCTGCCGGTGGTTGTTACTCCTGGCGGGACCCTAGAGCAGCTTCCCGGTCGGTCACCCATCCTGAAACTACTCCAAGCTGAGCACGGTTAACTTCGGAGTTCTGTCTGAATGGGCTCCCGGAAAAGAAGGAATTCCTTATTGATATGAGTAGTCTATCATCCCTAATAATCCAGGCTATCACATACACCACCACTCAGAGGAACCGACGTCCTCGTCGGGCCACAGGAACGTTCCCTCTTGGCACATACGTCTGTGCATCCAGTCCGGTACATGTGCCATGCCGTGTGCCATGACGGGTCACAAACGTCATGAACAACATGACCATGCACCTGTCCGCAAACATCCGTGTAACCACAAGGGTTGGCTCTGATACCAACTTGTAACGCCCCAGACACACCCATCGGTGGTCGTTACTCCTGGCGGGATCTAGACTTGCCCCACAGATCAATACTAGTCTTTTCTGTGCACTTTGTCCTCACTAGTGCGCACCCTGGAGCAACTTCCCGGTCAGTCACCCATCCTGAAACTACTCCAAGCTGAGCACGCTTAACTTCGGAGTTCTGTCTGAATGGGCTCCTGGAAAAGAAGGAATTCCTTATTGATATGAGTAGTCTATCATCCCTAATAATCCAGGCTATCACAGCTACTTTGCTGCATCACCCTTTCCTCTTCAAGGGAAAACCAACGCATGCTCAAGAGGTAGCAGCTGTCGTTGGAGATGCTCTTATGTTGGAAATAATAGTCACATCCAATCCATTTGAGTTAATTGCGTGTATGATTCTCCCTTTATAAAAAGTTAATTGCATGTACAGTAAACACGTGACTTGCAGGGTGGCTACAACTTCGTACAGAAAGTTAAAAAGAAACAAGTCCATCCTTAATCTTGTATTCTAAGTACTCTGTGGGTTCCACTATCAGTACAATAGCGAAAGAAGTATATATTCAATAAGTAATATATAATATAAACATCTAAAGTTAAAGACAGAATTCAATTCAGGTCATCGTGTTGTGAGCATCCGACGCTAACCAGTCCATCACATTTTTCTTGTGTACCATGCTGGAGATATATCTCCATGTCTACTCTTATACTCCCTCTGTTCCTAAATATTTGTCTTTTTCAGATTTCAAATGGACTACCACATACGGATGTGTATGTAGACATATTTTGGAGTGTAGATTCACTCATTTTGCTTCGTATGTAGTCACCTGTTGAAATCACTAAAAAGACAAATACTTAGGAACGAAGGGAGTAGAAAACAGAGTTGGTGATGATGGTTTGCGTGCCATCCTGCAATATAGGTCATCAGATTTATATCTAATGGATAGGAAGGAAACTATGGCAATTTTGCAAAAAGATACCCACACCCTTCTCCACATTTGCAAATAGGGCCTTCCCTCATTCATCCTTTTCTCTCACAAGATAAACTACTCATACAAATGCATCTTGATGTTCTGTGCAACACACGGGCATCTAGCTAGTTTCTTTTAAAATAGTTACTGCGGTAATTGGGTTGAAGTGATATATTTTATGTGTGCCCCGAATGATTTTAGATTCACTAGTAGTAACAAAGAAAAGGTTGCCTTGTTAATTAACGGAAAATAGGGTGAAAACTGTCACATGAGGCCGGTAAAAACAAGGCACACTGGGTTCAGGGTCATCGTCACTACAGCTATGCGCGCGCGAGAAGTCTACATATCGAGGGGGCCACGGAGAAAAAGATGTATCAAGTGTGTCTGAGCGAGGCATAGAGACACAATGTTTGAGAGAGAAACCAATTGACAGATTAAGATCGAGTTGTCACCCTTCTGCTGTCATTGTTGGGGTGGGGTGGGGAGGGGAGGGAGAGAGAGAAAGATGTATCGAGAGTGTGCGCGGTAGGCACAGAGGCACAACTAGCGAGTGTGTGTGTATGTGTGTGTGTTTGAAAGAGGAGTAGATAGATTACTATCAAGATTGAGGTGCCACCCTACTCCTTCGGTGCCGGGTAGTGTGTGTGTGTGTTTGAAAGAGAAGCCAGTCGATAGATTAGTATCAAGATTGAGGTGTCACCCAACTCCTTCGGCATTGGGAAGTGTGTGTGTGTGGGTGGGGGGGGCAGTGACACTTACATATCTCTACTCTTATAAAAACAGAGTTGGTGATGATGGCGTGCCTGCAATCCTGCAATATAGGCCATCCGATTTATATCAGACGAATAAGAAGGAAACTATGGTAATATTGCAAAAATATACCCACACCCCTCTCCACATTTGCAAATAAGGCATTCCCTCGTTCATCCTTTTCTCCCGCAAGATAAACTACTCATACAAATGCATCTTGATGTTCCGTGCAACGCATGGGCATCTTGCTAGTAGGAAGAAGGAGTTTGTGTGACATATATCTATGTTAAGGGATAGGTAGATAGCATGTGTGCGAGGCATACTTAAAGCATCACAAAGATAAACAAACGGTGTGCATGCAAGTGCCGGAAAAAATGTAGCGAGAAACAATGTCTAGGCGCGCACGCGCGTGTGTGTATGTGTGTGTGTGAGAGAGAGAGAGAGAGAGGGAGAGAGCAAAATCTCAAAAAAAAGGTGCTCTCCTGGAATCCCATTGTATGTATTCGTATGGTTCCGGAACTTGAGTTAACCTTAGGCATATGTGTGAGAGACATAATAATACTTTGAGACATTAGTGGCTGTGGGTGGGCGGAATTAAAGGGGTGGGCGTGTTCGACAGAGAGAGCGGTGTGTTTCTGTGTGAGATACTTGTAGGACGGGGTAGAAAGACGAATTCTAACCTTGACGGAGGGAGGGAAATACACGAAGTGCGAGTGTGTGATTCTGATGCCCACGAGGAAATAAGATATGTATGCGTGTGAGAGAGATTGCACACTTCATTCACATATCACTATATAGCGATCATGGACGTGCATTGCTTGAACATAAATCAATATCTACTTCGTATCATGGCCAAAGGTACAATATCAATTCGACGCTATAAAGATTGGACACTCACATATCACATTTTTTCTATCTAAATAAACCTTTTCAATTGTGCATGCCAAAGTTATAGTGATGTTTCTTTAAACAACCAATGTAGCTATCATGTACATGCACCATTGTTAGTCTTGCATTAAAATTCATTAGTCTTGGATGATTTAGGGTTCTATTATGAAGTAGTATATGTAATATTCATATATGAAATCAACGGGTACACAATTTATGAAATGGAGGCTATGTAATCATATGAGGTAACACTTTTAAGTAGCGGACTACAATATCCATTTCTTTTGTGGGACTACAATATCCATTTCTTTTTGTGCGCCTCTACACTAACACGCCAATGCATTATGTTTAAAGTAAATAAGCAATGGCACTAAATTATCTATTTACACGAGAAATACATAGGTTGAGTGTTTGATTCCTTTTTTGTGAACGCGCCTCTACACCCGTACGATTGGCCGCGCCGGTGTGAACGTCCAAGTTATCCGCGCATCATCCTGAGTTTATGTCTTTTTTCTCGGGTGGACTTCACACCAGTTATTAACTGCTGACGCGTGCCCCGTGTACACAGTCTCGCATGACCTTCCCGCTAGCACGGTCCAAAATTAGTTGAAACTAGATACGAATAATCCCGCGGGTGGCAAAATCTCCCGCCTCCTTCTAAAATTTCTGCCATCTAGTCTTAAGCATGCGAAATTCCCCTTTTGTCCTTGGTGCACAGAGAACAACAGTTACAATACCGCCCTCATCTACATAATAGGTCGGGGCTGCTTTGGTAACTTCCGGTTCCCCCCACCACACGGCACCCCCATTTCCTCTCCCCCTTCCGCAAAAACGACTAACTCCACAGCAAGAGAGCATCTTACATCACGACGTCCGTACTTCATCGGACTTTCTACCCCTCCCCTCTTGAAACCCTAGACTACTCATCCCCTGGCGCACCATAGCCCATTCACTGCCAGTGGCGTCCACCTCGCCGGATCTGCTTCTGCGGCCACATCTACCCCTCCCACCTCTCCTAGAAACAAGTAGACTGCTCATCCACCACTGTACCACAACCCATTCAGTGTCGGCCTTGTCCATGGCGTCTGATCTGCTTTGCCGGTACTCTCGTCAACCACAGTGCATCTGCAGTGGCTCATTCGTACTCCCCACCGGAGACGCTTCGTCCACCCCCCGATGTCGCCCCACCGACGCCCCCGTCGATAGACTCTCATCCTCTTTGCCGACACCTTCCTCAACCCTACCGGAGCCGCTTCGCCGACACTATCATCAACCCTACCGGAGTAGCTTCTCCTATACCATTCTCAACCCTACCAGGGCCGCTTTGCCAACTCACAAGTCCACAGCCTCAGATCCGCTTCGTCGCACCCTCATCCAACCTACCGGAGCAGCTTGTGACACCCCGTCCATGGTCGCAGATCCGCATCATCGACACCATCCTTAACCCAACCACCGGAGTAGCTTCACCGATGCCCTCGTCCACGGCCACAGATCCTCTTCCCCCACACCGTAGTCCACCCTACCAGAGCGGCTCCACAAACACCCTACTCAACGGTTCTAGATCTCCTTACCGGACCCCGACAGCTAGCGCAGCGTCATCACTCTTGACGTTTCTAACCTGATTCCCACCGTCTGGCAAGATGCCAAGCACCCGCCATGACCTAGGTACTTGTCACCTTTAAGCCCGTCTAGCATCACCTGCCCGATGTACTTCAAATATACTAACAGGTCGGTGTTACCTGTTATGCAGTTGGCAAAAACTACAAGGACAATGTTTCTTCTGGATCAAACAGCTTGGCCAACCAAGATCCTGGACTGAGGCATTGCTATGATCTTGTAAGTGCGTCTCTCTCTCTCTTGTATTGTTGTGTGCCTGCGCGCGTGCTTTGCTAGGATTTTCGACCAGTAATCCCTTTGTGCAGACAATGATTTCTACTACTGGCTGCTAAATTAGATATGTAGATGTCATACATGATACTACCTCATACCTCCGTTCCTAAATATAAGTCTTTCTAGAGGTTCCACTATAGGCTACATACGGAGCAAAATGAGTGAATCTACACTCGAAAATGCATCTATATACATATGTATGTGGTCCATACTGGAATCTCTACAAAGACATATATTTAGGAACAGAGGTAGTATATTACACAGAATCATAGGTGGCATGTAGGAATTCCAGTGCACTACATAGGCCCACTTAGAGTGCCTGGTAGTCCAGTACACAGAGTCATGGCTAGTTTATGCTATGCACACAATTTTTAATTGGTCGTTTAAATATGCGCAAGGGATATGCAATGTATTATCATGTAGAGATGTCTGAAATTAGCCATGTCAACTTGCAGATAGGGTTACACAATGATAAAGTACAAGATGTATGTGGCAATATCATGGAACATCGCAAAAAAAGGAGAGGCGGCGGTGAGCCTATACAGTGTGCTATGGTAGATCACTCCTCCATTGCAATCATCTTGACATGTTATTTGTATGTCAGTTCTATTGGCCAAGTTTCTTAGGGACAGTTATTACGAGTTACCCTAAGAAAATAAGCACCTGCGAATATAAGCTCCAGGTAATAAGCCAACCAGTTCTTTTCATTGCCTTCCTTTTCAGCTTATCTTTGGTATGATCAGTGAAAAGTCTAGATTGCATTATATTTTGTCATTTTGCTACCCATATGAAAATTAATTTGACTTGCAAAAATCACAAATTGAACCAAGTGCAGTAATTAATATGATAGGAAATCTGACCATCACTATTTGTTCAAAATGCAAATACAAGATACCATCTACTTGGCACAATCTACTTTTGTCAATGTCTTGCATAGAGATCCCATTTCCTAATTTAAACGAAGAACGCATGACCCACATTTAAATGACGAACAACTATTTATTGAAATTTGATGCTCCAAGTGGCTGGTTATTATCATATAGCACCACCACCTGAAAGCATCATATAGCAGCAGCAACAGCTCATAGCAACTCATCATACAGCAGCAGCAGTGTGCAATTCATCATATACAGCAGCAGCTCATAGCAATTCATCATATAGCAGCAACAGGAGCAGCTCATAGCAATTCATCATATAGCCACGGCAGGAGCAACTCATAGCAATTCATCATATAGCAGCAGCAGGAGAAGCTTATAGCAACTCATCATATAGCAGCAGCAGCTCATAGCAATTCATCGTATAGCAGTAGCAGCTCATAGCAATTCATCATATAGCAGCAGCAGGAGCAGCTCATAGCAATGCATGATATAGCAGCAGCAGAAGCAGCTCATAGCAATGAATCGTATAGTGGATCAGAATGAAAATCTGGCAAAAAAATCAGAGGAGATCCTCACCTTGTTCGATGAGCTCATCCTTCAACAACACCTCAAGGCCATGGCCTGGGAGGAGGGGAGGGGTAATAAGGTGATATCTACCGCAGTGTGGCATCAACCATAGTTGTGCGGTGCCCGCCGAAGTAGTGCGTTGGACGGACCACAGTGGAGCAGCTGCTGGAGACCATGAGAATGAGGGGCGACGTCAGAGGGAGGAGCAGCCGGGGAGATTTGGCCCTACCCACCGGCCATGTAGCCTAGCTAGACAGAGCAACGTCAAGGACCAGGCCAGATGGGACTAGTGGCGACGGCTTGCTGGAGGAACCCTAGCGCTGCAGGCAGGGGATCGAGGTAGAGGGAAAGGGGAGAGGAGATGCAAGCGGGCAGGGCAATGAACGCTTGCGTGTTTGTTTTTACTTGAGGGTCAGGTGTGACGCGGGTGTGAGCAGTTGCATTTTGAGTGTAATATAGGCAGACAGTAGAGTCATTTCACTACTCCCCTTCCCTTTAATTTTTAGTAAGCTGCTACCCGAAACACCCCCCCCTCCAAAGCGAAGTAAGTGAAGCCCATGCCCATAACTTAAAAATGACTTCTTTGCATCTTTTATGTCTTATTTTGACAATAAGCTCTGAAAAGGCGGAATAGAACTGGCCCTTAACCTGCAATTTAATTGTGCATGCAATGATGAATCAATCTTGCCTGCTATAGTGTACAATTAGGCATCATCATACATGGCATAACCTAATACATGTGCATTCCATTGTAGAATCTGGAATATGCAATGTTTATGTTAGTTCATACATTGCGCATGATGTTTAAATGCCCCTTAAATCTGGTCAGTCAAGTGATGGTCTTTAAGCCTCCTTCTTTGCTTCTTTTCTTGAGATGTAAGATTTTCTCACACATCTATTCAATTGCTTGTTTGCATCAGCCAGCCATACTAGGGCTGTTTGCTTTGATTACTTGTTGTTCGTGAGCAAACACTCTAACAGAGCTTGTCAACAATTTAAACACTAAGGGCTGCTGTAGTAGGTGCTTGTCTAACTCATAGGTGACATAAAGGTTTGGCTGTACACTAAAGTAGGCTCTCCAAGAGTACCTAGAGATCTAGTTTGAAGGTATGCCTAGTTTTTACATAGTGCACACATAGTAAATGCTTATTTCATTGTGTGCAAGTGCAAGAGATGTGGCATGTTTCATTATGTGGTGTTGTTTTGTTATAATCTCATCCTTTTGTGTTGTTCACAGACTAGAAAGTATGCATATTTATCTTCCAAGGAGACGAGTAACTAGTTTGTGTCACCTTGCAGAGGGGGTGCAATGCAGATAAGATTGAGGATTTCCAAGTAGAAGATGTTAGGAAGGAGCCTTGCAAGAGAAGTAGGATCAGCGCTGGGCCTGTTCAACCAGTTAAGGTAAGTCACTGTATCCAACTCAACAGTTCAATTCCTTGTTTGTTTCAGGCATAGTTAATTTGCTCTTTTCAATTGCTTTATTTGTCCTCAGTTAATGAGATGCTCAAACAATGATGCCTGATGTTGGGTACTTGTATAACTATTTGTTGAAATAATTAAAGGCCTTACCATTTAATTACTCTGGCAAAGTGTGCCTGAAGCTTTGAAGTCTATTAATCAACTATTACTGCATGAGGCTCACAATCTAGTTTATACTAGGCTAATGATTGCATAGTTTTGCTTGTTGTAGTAGGTTTGTATGAATCCCTCTGCTATTCATTATGCGCCCTAAGACTTTAATTGAGCTACAGAATGGCCAACTGATTGCTTACTTATACGCAATGTGTTGTCTAAATTTGTAACTTGTCTGTGTTTTGGATTTGGCCCCAACATCATGCTCCTCTGGTGAGCTAAGAGAGATTTCTGTATGCAAGCTGCACAGACTACCATTTTTATAATTTTTAAAATATCACCTTCTTATGCCTCATGACGTGTAACATTATTGTTAGTCTTGTTTTTCCATGTACAAAATAGTCTGTCTTGCTTGCTTCACTCTTGTAACTATATTTTTGCACTAGTCATGTGTACTTACAGAAACATTTCAGGATGACGTGACATCAACACAAAGATTTGCGAGCAGTGCGGCATGCCCGTTACCGAATGATAATGGATTAGAATTGGAATGTGCTGATGCTCTCGAGCATCAACTAGAGGTGGCAAGACAACGTGTACATGATTCTCAATGTACAATCAACAAGTTGAGACTGGACATGCATGAATTAGATGCAGGAGTCAAAAAATGAAACAAGACACTAAGGTAACCACGAAAGAATTGGAGATTTTGCAGACTGAAATTTGTGCTACCTGAATCCGGCCAATCCTATTTTCTGAAGAGTTTATAGTTCAAATGGTAAGTTCTGTTGATGCGTGTCCAAGATGTATGAGCTTTATCTGTCCAGTGTATGTAATTTGTTGTTTGTGTACGCTTTATTATCACTGGTGCCGAACTATAATGCCCAGTGGGTATATTCGGCTGTAATTTCTTTATTGTGTAGTGTAGGATTATTCTACCTTTCTACGACTCAGTCTTTTTATTGTATAGTGTATGTTTTTAGAGGCGATAGTATAGAGTAGGATAATTCTTGAATATGCTATATCATTGAAACAGGGGCCAACACACCCAAACATTTCCTGGATGCCATACAAATGAACAAACATGTGTAGTCAAAGCGGGCCTTAATTGGGCTGGTCAAAATAATATTAAGCGGATCCCAAATGATGTGGCCCACCATAACAATGGCTCTTAGCAGGCCGTTACCAGGCCAAAAGCTCGATAGGGCCATATAAATGGAAATGGCCCGTGGGCCTCTAGCAGGCCGAAATACATGTCAATTTTGTCTCGGCCCTTTAATTCTACGGGCCAGTAAGAGGTTGCAAGTGTTATGGGCCAGAGGAGGCCCAATTTGCAAACTAGGCTTTTAACAGGCCGAAAGTCACGTTGAGCTGAAATGATGCCCTGCGAAACGTGGGCCCCTAATGGACCTAAAGTCAAAGGCCCAACTGTTCTGCAGGTCGTTAACAGACCAAGAGACAAAATGGGCTAAGAGTTGGCACATTTAACAAATGGGCCGAGGACAGGCCTAAAGTCATAGAGGGCTAGAATTGGCCCAACTGCAGAATGGGCCGAGAAAAGGCCGAAAGACGTTCCGGGTCGTTAACGGGCTGGAACTAACGATAGGCTTCTAACAGGCCGAAAGAAGCTCGGCCGCAATTGGGCCGAAAGACATAGCGGGCCGTTAACGGGCTTAAACTGACAATGGGCTGAAAAATGTCAAATCTAGAATGGGCCTTTGATGGGCCGATTGTGTGTAACTTGTATGGGACGTGCTTGTAAATGGGCCTGACTCAAGTAGGCCGCTAATGGGCTGGCCCGCTTATTTTGACAGGCCCGGCCTTTGAACCTGAATGGGCCACTGTTGGGACGAGACACGTGTCGACGTATCATAGGCGTGTTCCGTCAATTCGCTGGATGACAACTGTCCGAACGCCGGGCCTACACGTGGATCTGCCGGCCAATGAGAAGTTTACACGTGGAAAATCCCCATTGGTCCGCGCTGTTAACGGGATATCGGATCCAAACTAGAACCCAATAGCTTAACGGTGACCCGTTATGGTGGATGCCACGTGTCGGTCACCCTTGACGAAAGCACTTCTATGACGCGTGATTTATCATCATGGAAGTGGACACTTCTGTGATGATAATTTTGATAATGTCATGGAACACTTCTACACAGCACATGTATGCCTATCTTGATTCTGTCATAAAATCGTCATGGATGTACATGCATGACAGAAAACGTGACCTACTGTGACAAACACTTATCATCACGGAAGTGTAGTTTTTTTGTAGTGGTATGCTCCAAAGAACTACGGGGAGTTCCTTGACCCTACATCCCAGAGTGTGCTCAAGAAGAACCATGAGTCTTGTTTTGATCCCGCACAATATCTTCTGGTTAGCACACTCTGCTTGACTATTGGACTGCGAATGCGCTACTAAAGCCACGTCAAGCCTGATGTGTTTTGTCTGGCAAAACTATTTCAAGGCTCCCTTGGACAAGTTAGTGCCATTGTTTGTGATGATTTTGTGCGGATAATAATGGAAAATCAACTTCTTCAAGAATTTAACTGTCGTCACCACATCACAATTGTTGATTGATTCTGCTTCAACCCACTTGGTGAATTTATCAACTGCAACCAAGAGATGTGTCTTGTTGTCTTTAGACGGCTTGAACGAACCAACCATATCGAGCCCCCAGACTACAAATGACCAAGTTATCAAAATCTTGAGCTGGCACATGAGCTTCACGTGCAAATTTCTAGCAAGCATCACACTTGGGCATGATATCCTCGGTATCCGCATTAGCTGTGAGCTAGTAGAACCCATGCCAAAAAGCTTTAGTCACTAAGGATCTTGAGCCGGCATGATGTCTACAGTTGTCGAATGAATCTCATTGAGAATTTAGCGACCCTCCTTAGGAGACACGCAACACTAAAAAATGCATGTGATACTCCTCTTGTGTAGCTCACCATTAACAATAGTCATGGATTTGGACCGCCTGACAATCTGTCGGGCAATGATTTCATCTTCAGGGAGCACGCCACGAGTGAGATAAGCCAGATAAGAGACTGTTCAATTTGGTATAGAATGAAGATCAGCAACCAAACTACGCTTTTGGGTCAGGAATAGCAATATCTTCGTTTGAAGGTAAGTTAACCGAAGGACTATGGAGAACATCAAGGAAAACATTTGGGGCACCGGCTTGCATTGAGAACCCAAACGTGATAACGCGTCAGCAGCCTCATTGAGCCGGAGATCAATGTGAACAACCCGATAACCCTTAAAGTGCCCTGCGATGACAGTCACCGCATATCTATAAGCCTCCAAAAGGGGGTCTTTGGAATCCCAAGGTCTGAAGACTTGCTGAGCGACCATGTATGAGTCGCTCAAACACCTAACCTGGCTAAGGTTCATCTACTTAGCCATGTGAAGCCCATGGAGATCTTCATACTCATATGCATTGCTAGTACAGGGAAACATGAGCCTCAAAACATAACAAAATTTTCACCTCGTGGGGAAGATATGATTACTCCAACCCCCTAGACTTCCAATTGCCTGCAACCATCAAAATGTATTGTCCAATATGTATTAGTATAGGGAAACATGAGCCTCAAAACGTAACAAATTTTATCACCTCGTGGGGAAGATATAATTACTCCAGCCCCGAAGCCTTCCAATTGCCTGGAACCATTAAAATGTATCCTCCAGTATGTATTGTTTGGCTTCTCCTCGGGGACTTTGAATTATGCCTAGTCATTGATGAAATCCACTAGTGCTTGAGATCTGATAGTTGTTTGAGGCACATACTTCAGATGATGTTGACCAAGCTCCATTGCTCACTTGGCAACCTGGTCGGTGGCCTCTCTGTTTTGAATGATATCACCCAAAGGGGTTGAGCTGACCACAGTAATAGGATATTCCTAGAAATAATGTTTCAATTTGCGACTCGCCATGAAAACACCAAACACAAACTTCTGTCGATGTGAGTTCCATTGTTTTGATTCGGTCAGGACTTCCCTGACATAGTAAACTGGCCTCTGGACTAGGTATTCTTTTCCTTCCTCCATGCGTTCCACGACAACTGCTACACTCACCACTTTATTATTGGCGGCGATATACATGAGCATAGGCTCTTTGACTAAAGGAGCAAAAAGATCGGTGTTGTAGACAACTATTGCTTGAGAGACTCAAAGGCCTTATCTACAGCGTCATTCTAGACAAAATCGTCTATCTTTTTCAGCAACTGGTACAGGGGAATGGCCTTCTCCCAGAGCCGGCTTATAAACAATCATCTAGACATTGTTGATGTTGGCCTTCTTGGCGAGCGTCGTGACAGCCTTGATTTTGTCTAGGTTAGCCTCGATGCCTTGTTCTGAAGCAAGGAAACCCAGCAGTGCTCCTCCAGGAACACCAAAGACACATTTTGCCGGGTTGAGCTTCATCTTGTAGACTCGAAGATTGTCGAACATCTGTTTGAGGTCAGCTATCAGAGTTTCTTTCTTTTAGGATTTGACAACAATATCATCGACATATGCATGAACATTGCACCCAATCTACTTGTGAAAGCAATTTTGTACACAGTGCTGATAAGTAGCTCCAACACTTTTCAATCCAAAGGGCACAGTGACATAGCTGAAAGCCCAAAAGGGTGTGATAAACATTATTTTCTCCTGATCACCATCTTGATTTGGTGATCTCCAGAATAAGCATCCAGGAAACATAAACACTCACAGCCGGTAGTCGAGTCAATGATCTGATCAATGCGAGGAAGAGCAAACGGATCTTTGGGACAAGCCTTGTTGAGATCTATGGTAATCAACACACATACCCCAAGTCCCATTTTTCTTCAGAATGAGCATCAGGTTTGCCAATCACTTAGGGTGAGAAACTTCAACAATGAACCCTGTTGCGAGGAGCTGAGCCACTTCTTCGCCAATAGCCTTGTGTCTCTCCTCGTTAAAACGCCGGAGGTATTGTCTGACAGGTTTCATCTTAGGATCCACATTGGGGTGGTGCTCAGCGAGTTCTCTCAGTACACCAGGCATGTCAGAAGGTTTCCATGCAAAAATGTCTCGATTCTCATGGATGATCTCAATGAGCGCACTTTCTTATTTTGGGTCCATGCCAGCCTAATAGTAAACTTTTGGGATGAATCACCAGGGGTGAAGTCAACCTGCCTTGTGTACTCAGCCGACTTGAACTTGAATGGAGGATCATACTCAGTAGTGGGATTCTTCAGGGAAGTCATATTGGCCGGGTCGACATTGGTTGTATAGAATTTCAACTCCTCAGCTGCACAGGCCAACTCGGCATAGGCTGCATCTGCTTCCTCGCATTTTAGAGCAATTTTCGTGTCACCATCAACTGTGATGGTACCCTCTGGACCAGGTATCTTGAGTTTCAAGTAGACATAGCAGGGTCACACCATGAAACCAACATAGGCCAGTCATCAAAAAAGGGCATACTATGGGCTTTTGATCTTGACCACCTCAAACATTAAGAATTCTGACCTGTAACTGAATTCAGTGCCAAATGCAACTTCTGGCTTAATCTTGCCAATAGGATAGGTAGACTTTCAAGGAACTATCCCGTGAAATACCGTGGAAGAATACTGGAGTTCTTTCTCAGACAAATTCATCTACTTGAAGGTATCGTAATATTGTTGATGTTGCCGCCACCATCCATCAGTACTTTTGTGAGTTTGTACCCACCAACTTACGGCGCCACTACCAAATAGAGACAACTCGGATTCTCAGCCCGGGGAGGATGATCCTCTCTGCTCCAGGTAACCAGCTGCTCTAACCAATTCAGGTACTTGGGGACAGCCGGATCAATCATGTTGACGACTCAGTTGTGGAGCTTGTGTTCATGCTTGGAAGTACTGGTCGTGAACATGTGATATTGTCCGTTGTTCAACTATTTAGGATTGCTCTGAAACCCAGATTGATTGCCATGTTGTTGATTTCCTTGTCCAGAACGCTGATTTCCACCTCCATTATTGCAAGATACCTGAGAGTCGGCACCTTGGCTTCCTGACACCTGGAAGCTAGAACTGGGAAGCCGCCTGATGAGCCGGCTCTGGGAAAGCCGACCCCAGATCTGCCGGCTCCAGGCTATCCTGGATGTCCAGTGCCTCCACAGTGGTGATTCTGATAAGCCTGATTGCGGAATTCCTACATGATGAAGCCGTTTTCCTACAGTGGTTTGCCGACTTTTCTAGAAAACTGTGCTTGGGGCATGGGACTTTGAGGGATTCCTCGTAATTACGAGGTTGGTTCCCATTATAGGATATCCCAGAATTGTTGTCCCATCTCTGGCCCTTAAAGCCAGTATTAGTGTTAGCGACGAAATCTGATCCTCCCTCGGGATTCTTACGCTTGCCACCGTTGCCCTCATTACCATTATTGCCATTGTGTCCCTGATTGTTCTGCTGGCGTCCCTTGCCGCCATCATTTTTCACGCCCTTGTCAGTTTTTTCATCATCTGAACTGGCATCCTTGGTGTTGTCTGACTCAGGATATTTGGTAAGGACATCCATGAGACCCCCCATGTCTTTGACCTTCCATTTGAGGCGCCCAAGTTTCTGCACCAAGGACTGGGAGTGACAATTTTGCTCCAGGACAAGGATGGCTTGGGCAGCGGTGACTCTATCAGAAGAATGGATAATTTTCGCAATACGACGTGACCAGTGATGAGCTGACTCGTCATTGCACTGAACGCACTACTCAAGATCAACAATCGTTGTCAGTCATTTGCAAGTGCCTTGGAAGTTCTTGATGAAGCGATCTTTGAATTATTCCCAAGTGTTGATTGAGTTGGGGGCAAATTCTTCAACCACGTGCGAGCTGGCCCTTCCAGCATCGTAGTCACATATTGGATGCAGACTGCATTACTGAAATCCAACATATCCATAGCTATCGCGTAGCTTTTAATACACATAGCCGGCTCGAGGTCAGTCATGTAATTGGGAACCTAACGAGGACCTTTGAAGTAAGTGGGCATGCGCTCATTGCGTAAGGCATGTACAAAACATGGTATTCCGAGAGTCCTCATGCTCAGTCTTGTACCGTGTGAAGTCGGCTGGGCTGTAGTGGGTGGGGACTAAGCCTCCCCTGTGTTTGCAACTTCTGCTTCCCACAAGGCATGAGCGGCGTCCACAATTGCATGTGCATCTGAACCTGATGGCCGGGGTTGAAGGTTCTACTCGCACTGTCGGCATGCACTACTAGAGATTCGGCATGTCGACTCCTGCCGCAACTCTGATGCGGGGTAGAATGAAGCCTGTGCTGGCTACGAGAGTAGTTAGCCTACTGAGTAACCGCGATCTTTAACATCTCAATAGTGTTCTTGGCCTCAATCTCGATTGGGGTGTTCCTGGTAATCGGAATCGCAACAAGATTATGGGTCAACGCTAGTACATTTCCCACTAATACGTCTCCAATGTATCTATAATTTTTGATTGTTCCATGCTATTATATTACCCGTTTTGGATGTTTATGGGCTTTACTTTACACTTTTATATCATTTTTGGGACTAACCTACTAACCGAATGCCCAGACCGAATTGCTGTTTTTTTGCCTATTTTAGTGTTTCGAAGAAAAGGAATATCAAACGGAGTCCAAATGGGATGAAACCTTCGGGGGCGATCTTTTTGGTACAAATGCAAACCAAGAGACTTGGAGTGGACGTCAAGCAACAAACAAGGCGGCCACGAGGGTGCCTAGCGCCCCCACCCTCGTGGGCCCCTCGAGCGTCAATCGACCTACTTCTTCCTCCTATATATATCCACGTACCCCGAAAACATCCAGGAGCACCACGAAAACCTAATTCCACCGCCGCAACCTTTTGTATCCGCTAGATCCCATCTTGGAGCCTTTGCCGGCGCTCCGCTGGAGAAGGAATCAACCCTGGAGGGCCTCTACATCATCTCCAATGCCTCTCCCATGAGTTGTGAGTAGTTTACCACAGACCTTTGGGTCCATAATTATTAGCTAGATGGCTTCTTCTCTCTCTTTGAATCTCAATACAAAGTTCTCCTCGATCTTCTTGGAGATATATTCGATGTAACTCTTTTTGCGGTGTGTTTGTCGAGATCCGATGAATTGTGGGTTTATGATCAAGTTTATCTATGAGAAATAATTGAATCTCCTTTGAATTCTTGTATGTGTGATTGGTTATCTTTGCAAGTCTCTTCGAATTATCAGTTTGGTTTGGCCTACTAGATTGATCTTTCTTGCAATGGGAGAAGTGCTTAGCTTTGGGTTCAATCTTGCGGTGTCCTTTCCCAATGACAGCAGGGGCAGCAAGGCATATATTGTATTGTTGCCATCGAGGATAAAAAGATGGGGTTTATATCATATTGCTTGAGTTTATCCCTCTACATCATGTCATCTTTCTTAATGCGTTACTCTGTTCTTCTTGAACTTAATACTCTAGATGCAGGCAGGAGTCGGTGGATGTGTGGAGTAATAGTAGTAGATGCAGGCAGGAGTCGGTCTACTTGTCACGGACGTGATGCCTATATACATGATCATGCCTAGATATTCTCATAACTATGCACTTTTCTATCAATTGTCCGACAGTAATTTGTTCACCCACTACTTATACTATCTTGAGAGAAGCCACTAGTGAAACTATGGCCCCCGGGTCTATCTTTTATCATATAAGTTTTCCATCTACTTTATTTGCATCTTTTATTTTCCAATCAATATCATAAAAATACGAAAAATATTTATCTTATCTTATTATCTCTATCAGATCTCACTTTCGCAAGTTACTGTGAAGGGATTGACAAACCCTTTATCGCGTTGGTTGCGAGGTTCTTGTTTGTTTGTGTAGGTGCGTGGGACTTTTGAGGAGCCTCCTACTGGATTGATACCTTGGTTCTCAAAAACTGAGGGAAATACTTACGCTAATTTTCTGCATCACCCTTTCCTCTTCAAGGGAAAAACCAACGCATGCTCAAGAGGTAGCAAGAAGGATTTCTGGCGCCGTTGCCGGGGAGGTCTTCGCTCAAGTCAAGACATAACAAATACCCATCACAAACTCATTTCCCTTGCATTACATTATTTGCCATTTGCTTCCTCTCCCCCACTTCACCCTTGCCGTTTTATTGGCCCTCTCTTTCCCGTTCGCCTCTCTTTTTCACTTGCCCTCTTGTGTGCTCATGTGTCAGTTTATCTTCGTTGTTATCGCTAGTCCTCCTATTATCGTTAATACTCCCGATCATGAAGTTCTCACTTTTAAACAAAGGGAGGGAGAAAATTTAAAAGATGTTTGGCATAGAATTTGCAATGCGCAAAATAGATCTACTAGGAAGCAATCTAGTTCCGTTCTTCTTTGCAATTTTTATGTGGGCATTACTCCTTGGAATAGATATATCCTTGATACCATTACCGGAGGGAATTTCTTGGGTAGCCATACTTTTGATGCTTATAATGCTATGTTAGATTTGTTTGGACCACCCCCTCTTTTGGTTAATGAAACTGTTTTAACTTTGGAACATGTGATGCAAAGGCTTGAAATTATTAAAAATAAAGTTGCCACTCTTGAGTTAATTGAAAATTTGGATAAAAAGTTCCACAACCAAATTACCCAATATGGATCTAGGGTTGGAGTTACTTTGAATTTTTTTAAAGAAAAAGAACCTATAGTTAATGAAAGAATAGATCTAGATTCTACAAGAATTGGTAAAGTGGAGGACATTATCACCAACTTAGGGTCTGCCTTTTCATCTATGAAAAATACCCCAACTCCTCCTACCAGAATTGCCAAAGTTCTTTATGTTCCTAAAAATAAGGGTGAATCTTCTAGTAAGGAAAGTGCCGCTCTCAAATCAATAAGTGTTCATCCCAATTTTCTTGCTATCATTAACGAACATTTTGCTACAGACGAACTTCTTGATTTCTTGCCGAGGAGTTTAATCATTACTAAAAATAAAGAAACTCCTAAGGATTATAAGTGTTCTCTTGAAGAATTGAGTGCCAAAGATGGCAATACTTAGATCTATTCTCGCTTATTATGCCTAGCTAGGGGCGTTAAACGATAGCGCTCGTTGGGAGGCAACCCAATTTTTTTTAATTTTTTTCTTTTTGCATCTGTTTAGTAATAAATATTTCATCTAGCTTCTCTTTAGATGTGTTTTCATGTTTTAATTAGTGTTTGTGCCAAGTAGAACCTATAGGATAACCTAGGGTGTTAGTCAATTTGATTCTGCTGAAAAACAGAAACTTTTGCACGCACGCAAATAATTTTAGTAAATCACACACACGTTCTTTTGCGTTGATTCTTTTTGCTGTAGACCAATAGACAAATTTCCCAGGACTACCTATTTTGGTAGGATTTTTAGAGTTCCATAAGTATTCGAAAGTTACAGATTGCTACAGACTGTTCTGTTTTTGACAGATTCTGTTTTTCGTGTGTTGTTTGCTTATTTTGATGCATCTATGGCTAGTATCGGGGGGTATGAACCATAGAGAAGTATCCCCGGAAGGCATCCCCTCTTTCGTCTTCGTCTATCGGTAACTTTACTTGGAGCTATATTTTTATTCGCCCCATGATATGTGTTTTGCTTGGAGCGTCTTGTATGATAAGAGTCTTTGCTTTTTAGTTTACCACAATCATCCTTGCTATACACACATTTTGAGAGAGACCCACTTGATTGGAATTTATTAGAATACTCTATGTGCTTCACTTATATCTTTTGAGCTAGATAATTTTTGCTCCAGTGCTTCACTTATATCTTTTAGAGCACGGCGGTGGTTTAATTTTGTAGAAATTGTTGATCTCTCATGCTTCACTTATATTATTTTGAGAGTCTTTTTGAACAGCATGGTATTTTCTGTGGTTATAAAATTGGTCCTAGAATGATGGGCATCCAAGTTGGGTATAATAAAAACTATCATAGAAAGTGAATTGGATGCTATGATCAATTTGATGCTTGATAATTGTTTTGAGATATGAGGATGGTGATATTAGAGTCGCGCTAGTGGGGTAATTATGAATTGAAAGAATACTTGTGTTGAAGTTTGTGATTCCTGTAGCATGCACGTATGGTGAACCGCTTTGTGATGAAGTTGGATCATAATTTATTTATTGTTTGTCTTCCTTATGAGTAGCGGTCGGGGACGAGCGATGGTCTTTTCCTACCAATCTATCTCCCTAGGAGCATGCCCGTAGTACTTTGTTTTCAATGGCTTGTAGATTTTTACAATAAGTATATGAGTTCTTTATGACTAATGTTGAGTCCATGGATTATACGCACTCTCACATTTCCACCATTGCTAGCCTCTCTTGTGCCGCGCAACTTTCGCCGGTACCATACACCCACCATATACTTTCCTCAAAACAGCCACCATACCTACCTGTTATGGCATTTCCATAGCCATTCCGAGATATATTGCCATGCTACTTTCCATCGTTCTGTTTATTATAACACGCATCATCATTGTCATATTGCTCTTTGCATGATCATGTAGTTGACATCGTATTGTGGCAAAGCCACCTTCATAATTCTTCCATACATGTCACTCTTGATTCATTGCATATCCCGGTACACCGCCGGAGGCATTCATATAGAGTCATATTTTGTTCTAAGTATCGAGTTGTAATCTTGAGTTGTAAGTAAATAAAAGTGTGATGATCTTCATTATTAGAGCATTGTCCCAAGTGAGGAAAGGATGATGGAGACTATGATTTCCCCACAAGTTGGGATGCGACTTCGGACTTTATAAAAAAAGAGAAAGGCCAAATAAAAAAATTGAGAGAAAAAGAGAGAAGGGACAATGCTACTATCCTTTTTACCACACTTGTGCTTCAAAGTAGCACCATGATCTTCATTATAGAGAGTCTCCTATGTTGTCACTTTCATATACTAGTGGGAATTTTTCATTATAGAACTTGGCTTGTATATTCCAATGATGGGCTTCCTCAAAATTCCCTAGGTCTTCGTGAGCAAGCAAGTTGGATGCACACCCACTTAGATTCTTTTTTTGAGATTTCATACATTTATAGCTCAAGTGCATCTGTTGCATGGCAATCCCTACTCACTCACATTGATATCTATTAATGGGCATATCCATAGCCCGTTGATATGCCTAGTTGATGTGAGACTATCTTCTCTTTTTTTGTCTTATCCACAACCACCATTCTATTCCACATATAGTGCTATGTCCATGGCTCACGCTCATGTATTGCGTGAAAGTTGAAAAAGTTTGAGAATACTAAAGTATGAAACAATTGCTTGGCTTGTCATAAGGGTTGTCAATGATTAAATACTTTGTGTGATGAAGATAGAGCATAGCCAGACTATATGATTTTGTAGGGATAGCTTTCTTTAGCCATGTTATTTTGAGAATACATGATTGCTTTGTTAGTATGCTTGAAGTATTATTGTTTTTATGTCAATATGAACTTTTATTTTGAATCATTGGATCTGAACATTCATGCCACAATAAAGAAAATTACATTAAGGATTATGCTAGGTAGCATTCCACATCAAAAATTCTGTTTTTATCATTTACCTACTCGAGGAAGAGCATGAATTAAGCTTGGGGATGCTTGATACGTCTCCAATGTATATATAATTTTTTATTTTCCCATGTTATTATATTACCCGTTTTGGATCTTTATGGACTTTACTTTACACTTTTATATCATTTTTGGGACTAACCTACTAACCGGAGGCCCAGCCCAAATTGTTGTTTTTTTTGCCTATTTCAGTCTTTCGAAGAAAAGGAATATCAAACAGAGTCCAAACGGGATGAAACCTTCGGGAGCGATAATTTTGGAACAAATGTAAACCAGGAGACTTGGAGTGGACGTCAAGAAACAAATAAGGCGGCCACGAGGGTTCCCGGCGCGCCCCCACCATCGTGGCCCCCTCGAGCGTCAATCGACCTACTTCTTCCTCCTATATATATCCACGTACCCCGAAAACATTCAGGAGCACCACGGAAACCTAATTCCACCGCCGCAACCTTCTGTATCCGCGAGATCCCATCTTGGAGCCTTTGCCGGTGCTCCACCGAAGGGGGAATCGACGATGGAGGGCCTCTACATCATCTCCAAGGCCTCTCCCATGAGTTGTGAGTAGTTTACCATAGACCGTCGAGTCCATAACTATTAGCTAGATGGCTTCTTCTCTCTCTTTGAATCTCAATACAAAGTTCTCCTCGATCTTCTTGGAGATATATTCGATGTAACTCTTTTTGCGGTGTGTTTGTCGAGATCCGATGAATTGTGGGTTTATGATCAAGTTTACCTATGAGAAATAGTTGAATCTCCTCTGAATTCTTTTATGTGTGATTGGTTATCTTTGCAAGTCTCTTCGAATTATCAGTTTGGTTTGACCTACTAGATTGATCTTTCTTGCAATGGGAGAAGTGCTTCGCTTTGGGTTCAATCTTGCGGTGTCCTTTCCCAATGACAGCAGGGGCAGCAAGGCACGTATTGTATTGTTGCCATCGAGGATAAAAAGATGGGGTTTATATCATATTGCTTGAGTTTATCCCTCTACATCATGTCATCTTTCTTAATGCGTTACTCTATTCTTCTTGAACTTAATACTCAAGATGCAGGCAGGAGTCGATGGATGTGTGGAGTAATAGTAGTAGATGCAGGCAGGAGTCGGTCTACTTGTCACGGACGTGATGCCTATATACATGATCATGCCTACATATTCTCATAACTATGTACTTTTCTATCAATTGCTCGATAGTAATTTTTTCACCCACCATAATACTTATGCTATCTTGAGAGAAGCCACTAGTGAAACTATGGCCCCCGGGTCTATCTTTTATCATATAAGTTTCCATCTACTTTTATTTGCATCTTTTATTTTCCAATCTATATCATAAAAATACCAATAATATTTATCTTATCTTATTATCTCTATTAGATCTCACTTTCGCAAGTTACCGTGAAGGGATTGACAACCCCTTTATCGCATTCGTTGCAAGGTTCTTGTTTGTTTGTGTAGGTGCGTGGGACTTTTGAGGAGCCTCATACTGGATTGATACCTTGGTTCTCAAAAACTGAGGGAAATACTTACGCTACTTTGCTGCATCACCCTTTCCTCTTCAAGGGAAAAACCAACGCATGCTCAAGAGGTAGCATCCACCGGGTTGAAAAAATAACCCACTGGGGGTCTGAAAACAATGAAGGGGGAGCTAAACTGGCGATGGCTATGGGGCCAGCTTAGGCTGGAGCTGCTGAGCCGGCTGATGCGGTTGGGCTGGTGGTGGTTGTACCTGAGCTGAATTCAAAGGAGCGGTTCAGGTCAATTGGGGTGTGACTGGCCCACCGGGTGTACCCATGCCGACTCCTAGGACGAACGCATCCTGCAACGTATTTAACAAATAGTAGGCTCGACGCCGGTCCACGCCATTGTACCTACCGCTATGGAGTTCTAAGCCACCGCGATTCCTACCGAGTCGACATTTCCTGCCATATAGACTGTCGCAGGTCATGGCGGCTCGAAGGCATCCGGACCAATCTCATCTTCAAAGTAGCCCCCAGGTTTTCCATCATATAGGGGGGGTCGATTAGGTGTCTCCGACAGAGGACTCACCATCGGAATAGACGAGGGTGTCCCTGCCAGACGCGAAGTTTTCCGCGAGATCGACTCCTTGTGTCAAGCCGATGAAGATGTGATTCCGGCCGGCTTGAGTCCGTCCAGGGTGGGCGCGATGAGCAGACTCGATGATGTCGGAGCAGATGTCCAGATCGGGGCCTGATTCGATGATGATGTTGATGAAGACGTGGATCTTGCCAAAGGGGACCTGGTATCCGTACTCGATCGAGTCGGCCTCGGGGCCCCAGCCTGAATCGTTGATGTACAACTTGCCATGATGACTCTTCGTCATCGTCCCGATCATGTATCCCTCGATCCATGGGAGAGATCCCTCCAAGAACTCAACACCACCGTGCGGAGGCCTCGTGGTGGGCGCCAACTATCGCAGTTTTGTCACGGCAGATGTCCTCGTGAAAGGACTAAGTCTAGAGGACATCGCAACTAGGAGGTCGCTTGAGAGGGGTTGATCGGGAAACCAAAGAAATAAGTTTACCCCGGTTCGGCCCCTCTTGATGGAGGTAAAGACCTACTTCCTGCTTCATTGATATTGCTCGAGATTTTGATTACAAGGATCCGGATTCACTAACCTAGCTCTCAATTGATTCTAACTTAGTCTTTTTGTCTCAGGGGCTCCCCTTTATATATAGGTTGAGACCCTAGGTTTACAACATAATTTGTGTCGTACCACGACCCGTGTCCTATCCTACTTTCCACTTATCTCCCAAGAAAGGAGAGTCTTCACCTTTTGGCCTTCGTTAAGCTGGTCCGTCAGCCGCCTCCACGAGTCGTACTTTACTAGGCCCCCGCCACACGATGATCCGCCAGGCCAAAGTGACCCGCGATCCAGAGCGCTTTGTGCTGTGTCATTGCTTTCACCGGGTCATAGTGCTAGGAAATATCCCCAACAACAACCAATATTGAAGAAGACCCAACTCCTTCAGATGTCGCCGGCTCCAGCCCTCAATCGCCGATGTCAGGCTCCACCGATGCAACTTCCATCATGCAAACCGACAAGGAAGCGGGGAGCAATCTTCTAGAGGTAGAGTGTGACAGCCTGGTTATTGCCCTCTCTTCTTTGCCTGGTTTTCAGTTGGTTTGAATTTGAGTTTGGAGTTTTTGAATCTTTCATTTGGACTTAACCACTTGGATACCCCTTGACTTTCACCCAAGTGCTTCATCCCCTCTCAAACCATCACTCCATCTCTGGTTCATCTCAAAATATCATTTGGAATATTCTTCTTAAATGAAGAATATTCATTTTGCCCTCCTTAACCCTAGCTAGCCCTTTGTGCTCCAAAGCAACCCTAATTTTTCTTGCCCCTAAAATCCTGAGAAAAATACCAATTATTCTTTAAACCCTAGGGCACCTTTCTGAGAAAAAATATTTCAGCACTCTTTGGAATATTTTGGCTACAGAAAATATTTTCATTTCTGGACAGTTGGTTTTTACTAGCTCCATTGCAGTTGGTTTTTCTTGTGCATCTTTACCTTAGTAAGTGTTGGCTAGCCTCCAAAGCCCAGCCCTCAACTCCAAGTGGTTTGACCATAGTAAACCTCCAAAGTTACTGTCCAGAAACTTACCTAGAGTGTAAACTCATTTCTACAGCACCTGGAACCCAACCCAATCGTGGTAACACTCAAAGCTACTATGGACTACACGCCAGACATGAAGTTTGCACTTAGGTTGGCCGGAGCTCGCCGCAGCGGGCACGGGCACGGTCCAGCCAATGCCACAGTGCGCGGCGCACTATGCTCGTCGTCTTCCCCTCGCCCATGTGCTCGTCTGCGCTCGCAAACAGTTCCCGCGTGAGCTCCGTCCTCTTCCCCCTCTCTCACTGACGTCGATCGTCGTCGGGCGCCATGGATAGGTGTCCTCCGGTGGAGCCCGAACCCTCCTCACCGCTCGCCTAGAAATACGGCCACCCCCACCATCCTCGAGCACCCACATCCACTCCCACACACCCCACAAGCTAGTAGAAAGCCGTAGCCCGGCCGGGCAGGCCGCGGGTTGTCGTCCCCGAGCTCGAGCTCACTGGCAATCCCCTCGGGTCATTCCCGCCGCTCCAGCCCCTCCCAGGCCAGGGCAAGCCTTCCAGGGCCTCCGCCACTCTCCGATGGTGCCGTTCCGCCCTGCTGGATCCCCTGGAGCCGCCCCTAGCCGCCGTCGTCTTCATCTCCGGTGACCGCTGCTCTCTGCCTCCGCCGCAGAGGCTGTTCCGGCGCCGTCCGACCACTCCTAGCCACGTTACGGGTACGGGCAGGTGCGCCATCATCTTCTCTTCCGACCCCCCCTCTCGTTTTGGCCCAAGAGCCCTCGCCGCCGGCGTGTGCTCCGGCGAACCCCCGCCGCTACCTGCTTCCCTCTCCCGCTCCTCCTCACCTGACTAGCGGGGCCCGCTAGTCAGCCACTCTGTATGCGAGCGAAGCGGTACGAGTGGTGGCCCCCTGGG
>NC_041393.1:391415957-391441209 GCF_002162155.2 Triticum dicoccoides | reverse complement strand
CAAATTTCATTTAAATCCAGAGAGCTTCAAATGGCCATAACTTTTTACTTTTAAGTCCAAATGCAATGATTCTTTTTGCATTGTGTTCCTTGTCCAAAAATCTACCAGCTCCCCAAAGATGGGATTTTTTCCCGCTGTCTAGATTTTCTGGTGATTTTCAGAAGTTCTCTTGATGTTCTCTTTTTGTGCTTTTATTTATTTTCAGAAGAGCAGGCTTGTCTTAAGGATCACCAGGAGGTTTGTGAACCTCATCTGCACTAAGGCAAGCCACAGCAACATTTTCATAGTGCCACTTCAATATTTGTGATTTTCCTACTTGAACAAATGATTACTCATGCATTTAAATTATTAATATGTTAATTATATTCTGTTAGATGCTTGTTATAGTAAATATGCTTGATTTTCAAAAAGATTGTAGTGAACCTAGATAGTAAGGTAACAATGATTTAGTTATGGGTGATGAGGAGATAATATGGCTATGGAAATAAATAATTACTGAGATTATTTTGCATAAGTAAAAATGATAAATTTGCTAGAAAAGATTCTGGTTAAGGTGAGGCTTGATCTTAACCAGAGGAATATCATGAGATGTTGATTGCTCAGTGAGAGCGTAGTTGACTCAGTTATTTTCGTTGATATGTGATGCATATGTTTGTGATGCATGTCATGGCATTATGACGCCAGTTACTTTCACTTTAAGTTGAACCTGATAATAACTCAACTTGAATATGTTGTTGACCGGGTCATGGTGCCGCTGAATCGAGTCTTTCCCAGTGCAACCACATTTGCCAGTATGGGATGACCTTTATTCGTTTCATTGTCATGCCTCTAGTCAGTACCTCCATCTAGGGAAGGTTATGGGCGTGTTGTACCCTGGCCCAGTAAGCAGGCATAACCTTGTGAGCCCGTTGTTAAGTTTTTGGAATCGGGTCCCAGAGTGGATCATGGCCACGACGGTGGTCGTTGTGTCTTTGGTAGACACGGGGCCACCCAGGACTAGCCGATGGGGATTGAGTTGGAGTGGCCGAGAGAGTGTCATGGCAATGGAGTGGTTTCATCGGAGTGCCGTTGGTCCACCCGAATGGGAGTGCGAGGCCATGGGTTCCGTGGTGTGGGTCCAGTGTGCTACCTCTGCAGAGTGTATTAATCTATCGATAGCGAGTCCACGGTTAAGGACACGCTCGAAAGTAGGTCGCACCATGGGTCAACATATAATGAATTTTGCACACTAAGTATGAAGTTTGCATTTTGGTGGTGGCGGAAAGGCCATCGTGTTGAGTTGGACCAGATGTGGTCGTGGTTGTGATCGCCATAAGGATCACGGGCCATTTATTGGTCGTGGTTGTGATCGCTGTAAGGATCATGGGCCATTTATTGGTCATGGTTGTGATGGCCGTAAGGATCACGGGCCATTTATTGGTCATGGTTGTGATCGTTGTAAGGATCATGGGCCATTTATTGGTCGTGGTTGTGATCACCGTAAGGATCACGGGCCATTTATTGGTCGTGGTTGTGATTGCCGTAAGGATCACGAGATTATCTCTGGGTTGACACATTTGTGATCCGGAAACGATCACGTTCTGTAAGCCAGTACGAGGGACGATTATTGCAAGAGCATGGTCACATCATGTTGGATATGTTGTTGCATTGTTAGTAATTGGTTAATTGTCATGATATTGTTTGTCATTATGTTTATGCTTGTTGTGAGCTTGCAAGTACAATGTACTGACGTGGCGTGTCGTGCCAGATTTCAGGAAAGTCCCATTGGAAAGGAGAGCTGTCCGAGTCTAGATCGTGTCCACATCGGTGTCCCTGTGCTATGGAGTTCCGCTACGACGTTGTTCTGCTGCCGTGTAGTTGTCATGATCGAGGCCCCTTTATGATCACTAAATGATGTACATATTGTTCAGCCGCACCGCGTGTGCCGCTTGGCCTTGCTAACTGTTGTAATATAACCTCTGCTCCGCTAGCATCAATAAAGCAGTTGTTTTTCTGTACCCAGTTGTTGTGTGTTGCCAGAAGACAAGGTCTCTGGGCTGGCAATGCATGGTAAGCCGGTTGCTCTGAGCCTGGGTGCCACAACGATTGGTATCAGAGTCGTGCTGACTGTAGGCCACGCTAGACTATGACTAGTTAACCAGACGCTAGGTACGAATTATAGTTGAGTGCCGGTAGAATTTGTAGCTGGTTGTTGCATTGCATGCACTGATTTTATTTTTATGCTAACCTGCTAATGGTTGTGAGTGTAGATGGCTCCGGTGCTATATCTGTGCGAGTTGCAGCTGATGCCGTACACGTCGCCGCATCTCCTTCGTAACGTGTGGCGTCAGCTATACCCCCACGGTGACGACCCAGCCTATCGTGTGTACCGGGAGCGTCTATCTGACTCAGTGTATGAGTATCACGCCGTGGTTACTCTGCTCACCAGTTCCGATTCCAGCACCTACGCTCGTACCTCTCGGCGCGGTTACGCTTCTACCGCTTCTCGGATTGTCCAGTTTTCTGCATTGGAGGTCCTTGTTGAGCTTCGCTACAACGAGGTCCGGATGCATAACCACCTAGGTTTCTACTACTATCCTTCTCTGCACGATAATGGTCGTGTCCGTTTCCCTATCATTGATCTGGAGTCTGATAGTGTTGCTAGCCACCTTTCTCATTATATCACTGCTAGCAATCTTATGATCCACGAGCTAGCTCGAGGGCTGACTCGTGCCCGTACTGCTTTAGCCTCCACTAGATCAGTCAGTACTCCCGCGTCTGTAGGATTTACTCCCTTTATTCTAGTCAGTTCTAGTTCCCCTGTTTCCCCGGTTACTCCTCTGAGTAGCTCGGGCACCGCGACCGTGAGTCCGCTTAGTGCTCATGTTGAGTGGGTTTCACTTCTCGCCACTCCTGTAGCCCTGATGCTTCACCCTACACCTGCCCCGGAGGGAGAGCCCTCGAGGCAGCGTCGTATGTCACCTTTAACCCAGAGGTCTCAGTTAACCTCGTCAGTTCAGGATTCAAGTCCGCTTCAGGAGAGGACCCCGCAGCACCAGCAGAGCAGTAGAGCTTCTGAGTATTCGCAGTCGTTAGGATGGTGTACGGAAGTAGTCGTATGGGTTATGATGTTTCATTTCATGTATGAGAGTAGTTGAACCTGGCGTGTTGTTATATTTCATGTATGAGCCTATGTATAATTATGTTGGAACTTTATTTTATTCATCGTATTTTCTTCGCCAGTTCGGTTTTTCTTGGGCTTTTTGTTGTTGGCTTTCCCCCATTTATTTGAATGCTTCTCATCTCAGTTGCGTTGCCTTGGGAAAAATCATATTAGGATGACGCGGGGAGGCAGCTGTAGCAACATTCGCAAGGGTTTTCCTGCTCGTCGTTCCGCACGACAGGCAGGACACTCACCCGAGCCGCACGTTCCACCACCGCCTCCACCACCAAATCCACCCTCCACCGAGCAAATTCTGCGTATGTTTGAGGAAAGACGGAATAATGAACTGATTCAAATATTAAGAAGTTTGCAAGTTGTGGTTGGACAGAATGGGAATCAGCCCGGTCATCCCTCCAAGCTGTCAGATTTTCAAAGGACCAAGCCTCCTAGTTTCAGTCGGTCTATTGATCCATTGGATCCAGATGATTGGTTGAGAACTATGGAGAAGAAGCTTGAGATTGCTCGAACTAAAGGAGATAAGGTTCCATTTGCAACTCATTATCTTGAAGGCGCTGCTCCCATATGGTGGGAAAATGAAAGAGCCATGTGGTCTGCTGATGAAGAAATCACCTGGTCAAGATTCAAGGAACGATTCCGGAAATATCATATCCCTACGGGAATTATGAAGACCAAGCAGTGTGAATTTGTCACGCTCCTCCAAGGAAGTCAGTCTGTGGGTGAATATTTGCAAAAGTTCAATCATCTTTCATGTTACTCCCTATATGACGTGGCCACTGAAGAAAGAAAGATTGACAGATTCCTTGGTGGATTAAACCGACAACTCCGGTGTACTCTCAGTATGTTTGATTTCCCAGACTTCCAAACCCTGGTGAACAAGGCTTTCGTTGCTGAAAGAGAGCACAAGCTTGTATTGGATAATAAGTCTGCCATCAACGATCACAAGCGCAAGTTTGAGCCAAGGAAGGAAATACAACCAGTGCAGAAGGCTCATACCTTGCAACAGACTAAGGTAGAATACAAGCCCAATTGGCAACAAAATTTTAACAAGACCACCACTCAAGTCAAGAATGTCATAACCAACCCAATGGAAGAGGAGCGTCTATGCAGCAATTCTTGTTTCAGTTGTGGGCAAACCGGACATTATGCCAAACAGTGTCCCAAGAACAACCGGACGAATGCTATATTCAGGCCACAAGTCCATTGTATGGTGGCATGCCTGAACCAGCACAACATCACAGGATACGTTCATCACATCTCCGTCGATGAAGCCCAAGAGAACCCCGAAGTCGTCATTGGTATATTCTCTATTAATAACATACCTGCAGTGATTTTATTTGACTCTGGGGCTTCCCACTCTTTTATTTCTCGGAGTTTTGTTGCCCAAAACAAATTTCCTTGTTCGCTTTTGGGCAAGAATATGCTGGTACAAACCCCGGGATCTCTAATCAGAAGCAATCTAGTCCGCCGCAATCTGGAAGTCAATGTCAACGGAGTCTGTTTTCCAACTTTTTTGATACTTATTGAGTCTGATAAGTTGGATGTTATCTTGGGTATGAATTGGCTGACTCAGTATCAAGTGTGCATAAATTGTGCGACCCGAGAAGTCACTTTGACCAGCCAAGAAGGGCAGACTACCAAATTTTACGCTCACAGAAGCATACCCTCAAAGGAAATGGTCTTCACAGCAGTGGCTGAATAGCAATTAATTCTGGTGGTCAGCGAGTCTCCTGATGTATTTCTAGAAGAACTCCCAGGAATGCCACCTGATCGAGAGCTTGAGTTTGCAATAGATCTTGTGCTCGGAACCACACCAATACACAAGAAGTATTACTGAATGCCTTCATCAGAATTAGTGGAGCTAAAGAACCAGCTTGATGAAATGCTCCAGAAAGCATATATCCGTCCCAACTCTTCACCATGGGGATCACCTGCTATGTTCGTGGACAAGAAAGATGGCAGCCTCCGCATGCGTGTCGATTACTGTCAGCAGAATAATGTCAGAATCAAAAACAAATATCCACTACCAAGGATTGATGACCTGTTTGATCAGCTCACTGGGGCCAAGGTATTCTCCAAGATTGATTTACGGACGGGATACTATCAGCTCAAGATTAAAAAGGAGGATATTCCTAAGACCATGTTCACCACTCGATACGGTCTTTACGAATATACAGTTATGTCTTTTGGTCTCACCAATGCCCCTGCCTTCTTCATGCATATGATGAATAAAGTATTCATGGACTTCCTTGATAAGTTCGTGGTAGTATTCATCGACGATATACCTATTTACTCAAGAAGTGAAGAAGAGCATAAAGAACACCTCCAAGCAGTGTTACAATGACTTCGTGAACATCAGTTATACGCCAAATTCAGTAAATGCGAGTTCTGGCTCAAGCAAGTGGGATTTCTTGGACATGTGCTATCCGCCGAAGGTATAGGCGTGGACCCAAGCAAAGTAAAGGATGTACTCGATTGGTTGCCACCCACAACCGTATCTCAGATCCGGAGTATTCTTGGATTAGCCGGATATTACCGTCGTTTCTTTGAAGGGTTCTCCAAGATTGCCAAACCCATGACAGATCTGCTCAAAAAGGATAAGAAGTTTGAATGGACTGAGGACTGTGAGAAATTTTTCATTGAGTTAAAGAAATGGCTGACAACTGCACCGGTATTAACTCTTCCAGATATCTACTGCAGTTTTGATGTGTATTGCGATGCTTCCAGGCAAGGACTAGGATGCGTACTTATGCAAGACGGCAAGGTAGTAGCTTACGCCTCACGACAGCTATGACCCCACAAGGGAAATTACCCTACTCATGATTTGGAATTGGCCGCGGTGGTTCATGCTTTAAAAATTTGGAGACACTATCTCATTGGGAAGAAGTGCCAAATTTTTACAGATCACAAAAGTCTCAAGTATATATTTACTCAGCCAGATTTAAATCTTCGTCAACGAAGATGGCTTGAGTTAGTTAAGTATTATGAACTTGGAATAAATTACCATCCTGGTAAGGCCAACATGGTAGCCGATGCGCTCAGTCGAAAGCCCATCAGTTTAAATGTCATATTGGAATCCTTGCCTCCTAAACTTCAAGAAGAGATTGCTCAGCTCAACCTGCTCATAGTTGAGGCTGGGCTTGCTAATATTTTGGAAGTTACCCCCACCCTTGAGGAAGAGAACCGCAAGGCCCAGACAGATGACCCCGATCTGCAGAAACGTGCCAAGCATATGGTGGCAAGTCAGACTTCCGATTTCTCGAAGGATCAGTTCGGTACCCTCCGATTCCGGGGAAGGATTTGTGTGCCCAATCAAGCAAATTTAAGGCAAAAGATCCTGTCAGAAGCCCACGAATCCTCGTATTCAATTCAGCCCGGAGGTATGAAAATGTATGAAGACCTTCGACAAATATTCTGGTGGGATGGAATGAAGAAAGACATTGCCTATTTCGTGGCCTGTTGTGACATATGCAATGAAGTGAAGGCAGAACATCAGAAGCCAGCCGGACTTCTCCAACCGCTGCTAGTGTCACAATGGAAATGGGATGATGTCTATATGTATTTCATCACAGGACTACCTAAGACCAGACAGAGCAATGATGCAATCTAGGTCATAGTGGATAGATTAACCAAGGTAGCCCACTTTATCCCGACCAGAACCACATATCGAGCAGATGAGCTTGCACAACTGTATGTATCCAGGATAGTCAGTCTGCATGGAGTACCCTGAACCATGACTTCTGACCGAGGTTCACTTTTTACCTCCGCTTTTTGGTCCCATCTCCATCAAGCCTTGGGGACAACATTAAAATACAGCACCACTTATCATCCTCAGACTGATGGACAGAAAGAGCGGGTAAATCAAATACGCGAAGATATGCTGCGAGCCTGTCCTTTGGCCCCATGACCAAAATGGGAAGACTGTTTGCCTTATGTCGAGTTCTCTTATAACAATAACTTCCAGACCAGTTTAAAGATGTCGCCGTATGAAGCTTTGTATGGCCGTAAGTGCCGCACTCTGTTAAATTGGTCTCAAACCGGAGATAGCCGTATTTTCGGCACGAATCTCATGCTGGAAGCCGAGAAGCAAGTCAAGGAAATCAGAGACAGATTGCAGTTGGCCAAATCTCGACAGAAGAGTTATTATGATGCAAAGCACCGACAGATCAGTTTTGAACCGGAAGAAGATGTATACCTTCAAGTCATGCATATGAAGGGTATCAAGAGATTTCAGACTCGTGGAAAATTGGCACCCAGATTTATTGGTCCATTTCCCGTTATGACACGAGTGGGTATTGTTGCATTTCAGACGTGCACAACGTGTTTCATGTCTCACAGTTATGGCGATGCATATCGCCGCCTGAGAAAAAGACTGATATGACAAAAATAGAGCTGGCAAAGGATTAAACCTAAGAAGAGAGGCCAGTCAAGATTTTGGATCAGATGGAAAGAGTCACTCGCAGTAAAGCAAGGAAATTTTACAAAGTCCAATGGAAGCATCACACAGAGTCAGAATCAACATGGTCAGAAGAATTTCTAAGTGCACATTACCCAGAATGGTTTTCCCAAGCAACCGAATCTCGAGGACGAGATTCATTCTAAGTGGGGGAGGCTTGTGACAGTCTGGTTTTTGCCCTCTCTTCTTTGCCTGGTTTTCAGTTGGTTTGAATTTGAGTTTGTAGTTTTTGAATCTTTCATTTGGACTTAACCACTTGGGTACCCCTTGACTTTCACCCAAGTGCTTCATCCCCACTCAAACCATCACTCCATCTCTGGTTCATCCCAAAATATCATTTGGAATATCTTTCTTAAATGAAGAATATTCATTTTGCTCTCCTTAACCCTAGCTAGCCCTTTGTGCTCCAAAGCAACCCTATATTTTCTTGCCCCTAAAATCCTGAGAAAAATCTCAATTATTCTTTGAACCCTAGGGCACCTTTCTGAGCAAAAAAATTTCATCACTCTTTGGAATATTTTGGCTACAGAAAATATTTTCATTTCTGGACAGAAACGGTAGTTTCTACAGCAAGTACCATTTTACTAGCTCCATTGTAGCTGGTTTTTCTTGTGCATCTTTACCTTAGTAAGTGGTGGCTAGCCTCCAAAGCCCATCCCTCAACTCCCGGTGGTTTGACCACAGTAAACCTCCAAAGTTACTGTCCAGAAACTTACCTAGAGTGTACAGTCGTTTCTACTGCACCTGGAACCCAACCCAATCGTGGTAACACTCAAAACTACCACGGACTACACGCCAGACATGATGTTTGCGCATAGATTGGCCTGATGTCATAGTTCACCCGGTGACCGCATTCGTCCAGGCGTGCTAGCATGTAAAACACACGCTCTAAGTGCTGTTAAGCGCTCTGTTGCGCGCGTGCTCACTACCCCGCCTGCTCGAGCATGCCAAACCGCGCCACCATCATCGTCTCCACGACTTAACTCCGCCCTGGCACTCGCCGACGCCAGAGCTCACCGCAGCGGGCACGGGTACGGTCCGGCCAACGCCACAGTGCGCGGCGCAATGTGCTCGTCATCCTCCCCTCGCCCATGTGCTCGTCCGTGCTCGCCAATAGTTCCCGCGTGAGCTCCGTCCTCTTCCCCCTCTCTCACTAACACCATTCGTTGCTGGGTGCCGTGGAAAGGTGTTCTTCGGCAGAGCCCGAACCCCCCTCGCCGCTCGCCTATAAATACGGCCACCCCCAGCCTCCTCGATCACCCACTCCACTCCCACACACCCCACAAGCTAGTAGAAAGCTGTAGCCTGGCCGGGCAGGCCGCCGGCTGCCGTCCCCAAGCTCGAGCTCGCCGGCGATCCCCTCGGTTCATCCCCGTAGCTCCAGCCCCTCCCAGGCCAGGGCAACCCAGCCAGGGCCTCCGCCACTCTCCGGTGGTGTCGTTCCGCCCTGTTGGAGCCCCTGGAGCCGCCCCTAGCCACCGTCGTCTTTGTCTCCGGCGACCGCTGCTCTCTGCCTCCGCTGGAGAGGCTGTTTCCAGCATCGTCCGACCACCCCTAGCCATGTTATGGGTACGGGAAGGTGTGCCATCATCTTCTCTTCCGACCCTCCCCCCCTTCTCGTTTTGGCCCAAGAGCCCTCGCTGCTAGCGTGTGCTCCGGCGAACCCCTGCCGCTCCCTGTTTCCTTCTCCCCCTCCTCCTCACCTAACTAGCGGGGCCCGCTAGTCAGCCACTCTGTATGCGCGTGAAGCGGTACGAGTGGTAGTGCCCTGGGCTTTTACACCTTCGATGTCACCCCCCAGTCTGTTTAATTTTTATTCAAATTTCATTTAAATCCAGAGAGCTTAAAATAGCCATAACTTTTTTTATAAGTCCAAATGCAATGATTCTTTTTGCATTGTGTTCTTTTTCCAAAAATCTAGCAGCTCCCCAAAGATGGGATTTTCCCCTACTGTCTAGATTTTCTTGTGAATTTTAGAATGTTTCTTGATATTTTCTTTTTGTGTTTTAGTTTATTTTCAGAAGAGCAGGCTTGTCTTGAGGATCACCAGGAGGTTTGTGAACCTCATCTGCACTAAGGCAAGCCACAACAACATTTTCATAGTGCCACTTCAATATTTGTGATTTTCCTACTTGAACAAATGATTACTCATGCATTTAAATTATTAATATGTTAATTATATTCTGTTAGATGCTTGTTATAGTAAATATGCTTGATTTTCAAAAAGATTGTAGTGAACCTAGATAGTAAGGTAACAATGATTTAGTTATGGGTGATGAGGAGATAATATGGCTATGGAAATAAATAATTACTGAGATTATTTTGCATAAGTAAAAATGATAAATTTGCTAGAAAAGATTCTGGTTAAGGTGAGGCTTGATCTTAACCAGAGGAATATCATGAGATGTTGATTGCTCAGTGAGAGCGTAGTTGACTCAGTTATTTTCGTTGATATGTGATGCATATGTTTGTGATGCATGTCATGGCATTATGACGCCGGTTACTTTCACTTTAAGTTGAACCTGATAATAACTCAACTTGAATATGTTGTTGACCGGGTCATGGTGCCGCTGAATCGAGTCTTTCCCAGTGCAACCACATTTGCCGGTATGGGCTGACCTTTATTCGTTTCATTGTCATGCCTCTAGTCAGTACCTCCATCTAGGGAAGGTTATGGGCGTGCTGTACCCTGGCCCAGTAAGAAGGCATAACCTTGTGAGCCCGTTGTTAAGTTTTTGGAATCGGGTCCCAGAGTGGATCGTGGCCACGACGGTGGTCGTTGTGTCTTTGGTAGACACGGCGCCACCCAGGACTAGCCGATGGGGATTGAGTTGGAGTGGCCGAGAGAGTGTCATGGCAATGGAGTGGTTTCATCGGAGTGCCGTTGGTCCACCCGAATGGGAGTGCGAGGCCATGGGTTCCGTGGTGTGGGTCCAGTGTGCTACCTCTGCAGAGTGTATTAATCTATCGATAGCCGAGTCCACGGTTAAGGACACGCTCGAAAGTAGGTCACACCATGGGTCAACATATAATGAATTTTGCACACTAAGTATGAAGTTTGCATTTTGGTGGTGGCGGAAAGGCCATCGTGTTGAGTTGGACCAGATGTGGTCGTGGTTGTGATTGCCATAAGGATCACGGGCCATTTATTGGTCGTGGTTGTGATCGCTGTAAGGATCATTTGCCATTTATTGGTCATGGTTGTGATGGCCGTAAGGATCACGGGCCATTTATTGGTCATGGTTGTGATTGTTGTAAGGATCATGGGCCATTTATTGGTCGTGGTTGTGATCGCCATAAGGATCACGAGATTATCTCTGGGTTGACACATTTGTGATCCGGAAACGATCACGTTCGGTAAGCCAGCCCGAGAGACGATTATCACAAGAGCAAGGTCACAGCATGTTGGATATATTGTTGCATTGTTATTAATTGGTTAATTGTCATGATATTTTTTGTCATTATGTTTATGCTTGTTGTGAGCTTGCAAGTACATTCAATGTACTGACCTAGCGTGTCATGCCAGATTTCAGGAAAGTCTCGTTGAAAAGGAGAGCTGTCCGAGTCTAGATCGTGTCCACATCGGTGTCCCTGTGCTATGGAGTTCCGCTACGACGTTGTTCCGCTGCCGTGTAGTTCTCATGATCGAGGCCCCTTTATGTTCACTAAATAATGTACATATTGTTTAGCCGCACCGTGTGTGCCGCCTGGCCTCGCTAACTCTTGTAATATAAACTCTGATCCGCTAGCATAAATAAAGCGGTTGTTTTTCTGTACCAAGTCATTGTGTGTTGCCAGAAGACAAGGTCTCTGGGCTGGCAATGCATGGTAAACCGGTTGCTCTGAGTCGGGGTGCCACATAGAGCAACAGGGTTGGACCTCTTAGTGACACCCTCGACCTCTGCTCTTCCCCCAAGCAGCTCACTGACAAGATCCACCCTCCTTCAAAGGAACGCCAAGAGGAATTTGTCCGCGTCGAGGACCCACCGACAACTAGGGTTGCGGGGGACCGAGCGACGGCAACTGACATTCCCATAGAAGAGGTAGGGTCTCCTCCGCAATCCCGTCAAGGTAAACCTTTGTCTAGTGCTCTTTTATGCTTGTTTCTCGTTTTTTTGCCTTCTTTAATTTGATCTGAATCTTGAACTCCTTGATCTTTCTATCCCATCTGACGGGCTCGACTCCATTGGAGGAGGAGGAGCCCTTCATAGATGTCCAAGAGATTGCAAAGAGTGCAACCGATGAAGCTACCAAGATTTCAGTTTTAGAGGCTGCAGCATCAGAATTCGAAGAGGCCAGGAAGGCCGCTGAGAAAGACGACAAGGCTCTCGGCAGCGCATCCGCCTCTGCCAATGTTGGCGTTGAGATGAGAGATGCTGGCCATGGGGACCCAAGCACCGTCAATCACCTGATCTTGCCAAAGGAGCAGCTCACAGCAATTCCGTTGGTGCCTTCCCTTCAACTGCACCACTCTGAAGCCCCTGGCTCATCTGATGCCGGGGAGACAACCCCTGAGGATTCATTTGTCGGGATCCTCATCCCCTTGTCCCATGGATCCACTAAGGCAGGCACCTCCTCCGATAGTGCTGCCAATCTTTCCTTCTTGAAATCCATGGCTGCCAGTTTCTAGGATGTGCAGAAGCAAAATAGTGCACGCTGGGATAAGATCCAACCGAATCGGCAAACCATGGAGTTGGCTGAATGGAAGCTGGACGAGCGGGTTGAAGCAACCCGCAAATGGTACTAAGAGAAGCTCCAGAGCATCCAAGGTGAAGATAATAAGCTCGCTGCTGCTAAGAAAGAGGCAGCAGCCCTGGACGACAAGTTATCCGAACGACAAGCACAACTTTATGCCAAAGAAAGGGACCTCCCGCCAGAGAGGAGTCACTTGCCGCTCAACTACGATGAAGATATCGAGACTCTGCTCGCGCAATGGACCTAGGGGCTAAAGAAAAAGCATAAGGAAGCCCTGGAGGCCCAAGCACTAGACCATGCGGCAAGCTTGTGGAAGCCGTCAAGGCTATAGAGGTTGCCAAGACCGCCAGGTCAGAGTTGGACGGTCAAGGAACTCAAAGAAACTCTGGCTAGCAATAAAGCTGACATGGAGAAGGTAGCTTACACCTTGGTTGAAATACAGACTTCCATCTCCGCCAAGAAAACAAAGCTCTTTGCTGCCAAGAATTCTATTGCATACTTGGAACTGGAACTCAGAACTGTGGAACAAAGCATGGAGGAGAGCAAATCCAAAGAGAAGAGCTTGCCGGAGAACTGGAACAATGAGAAGGCTTCACTCACCGCCGTTGAGAAGTCCATCAATGAGGCGAGGGATATCGTGGAGCTCTGGACCACTGGCCTCATCGACATTGCGGGACACCTCAACTCCTAGTTGACCATCATGAAGATGGACAACTACATCTTCACAGACGACAAGCATGAGTCACTAAGTGCCAGGCTGACGCGCTTCTTCAAGAATCTCATCAAGGCGCTGGAGATGCACCATGACGAGAGATCTGCCAGCTTCGCCCATGAATCCCGCACATTCTGTGACGACATCCTCTTCAAGGAGCTCGTCAAGCTCGTGTGCCGAAACCTTGGCCTTGACATCTCCAAGGCTTTCAAAAGTTTGCCAAAGGGAGTGGATACTGATGCGGCTTGAACTATGTCGGTATTTCCCCAAAGAGGAAGGGATGATGCAGCACAGCAATGGTGGGTATTTCCCTCAGTGGTGAGACCAAGGTTATCGAACAGTAGGAGAACCATGCAACACCACGTAAACAGATTCTGCACACAAAGAACAAGTACTTGCAACCCGACGTAAGAGAGGGGTTGTCAATGTTGGACATATGCCCTAGAGGCAATCATGTATGATTATATTTCCTATGTGTTTATGAATAAAGGTAGTCCTTGGACGTTATCAAAGATGTGTACCAACAAGTATGTGACTTGTTTGTGGGACTATGCATTGTATGATGACTGTCCTGTAAGGTCCCTAGTCGACAGGGCTGTGCGGACGCGCAGCCGACTAGACTAGCATATGACACGGTCGATGGCTTGGTATCACTAGACATGGATCATTGGATGCTAACCGGATAATATGTACTTGGAAGGATATGGTCGGATTTGACGTAGTCAGATCCGAGTTGAGATAATGTCCGAGTCGGACAGGCCCAACTATGAGACGCAGCGATATGTCATCTGTGAGTCTCTAGTACAACATACGTTGTATGTACTAAGATCTGAGCTGGTGCATGTACTCGGGATGGTGACAGACTTGCTTTGGGACAACCAAATGCTACTCCATGACTGGCTAGTTACAAAGGTAGGTTTCGGGCTTGTCCAACCCCATGTTGCGATACATGGTCGAGCAAGATGGAATTTGCCCCTCCGATCAGGAGAGATATACTCTGGGCCCTTCATGTGATCTGACCAAGATAAGCATGGCCATGCGATTAGGATTACGAGATAATCCAGTTTATAGTCGGCATCACTGGAACGAGAAAGAGGTCGGGCTAACACAAGGATGATAGACTCGCCTTGAGCCCGACAACATATATCGTGTGGCAAAGGGAAGAGAAGTGTGATGTACGGGTTCGCCTAACTAGCTTCATCGGACACTTGGAGTCGGCACCCTTTGCTAGAGGCCGCTACCGACTAGCCAAGTCGGATGTGATCTGACTCGCGACCAAGTGAACGAGAACCTAAGGGGTCGCACGCTTAAGGGAAGGAACTTGTGAGGCCCGGTCTGACTCCACGAGTCAGATGTGATCCTACTCGGATTCGGATCCAGGACGAACAGACTTTGGGCTTTAGGATCCATGCGAGGCCCAAGTGTTGAGCCCATGACGGATGCCTATATAAATTGGGGGTGCGGCACACTCATGCGGTGGATCGCTTCGGCGCTATCACTAGGGTTTGCATGTGTTGCAAATAGCCACCTCACTTGCCACACCGACTGTGTGATCGGACCTAGCAGTCTGCCGCACGGCGTTCCTCCTGCACGCGCGGATACTGTTAGAGGCGATGCACCTGTGCCGCTTCGGTGAACTTGTACATGCGATCCGATGACCGACTATTCGAGGGACATTGGACGAGGAGGAGACGATCCACGCGGACGTGCTGCCCCAACTCTTCTTCCGCTGCATGGCACTACGCGTCTAATGGTAACAATCTGTGATCCATCTCCCGTAGCATGATGTTGGTAGCTCTGCGCATAGGAAAACTTTAATTTGTAGTCGACGCACCCTACCGTAGAACCCAATAGTGATATCAGAGCCTCTGCTATAGGATTTGGATTCAGATCGTTTACATATTAGATATGTGGAGGCGGAAGATGAGATCTGTTGTCATTTATGAGATCGGATGTGTGCACGGTTGATGAGATGAACTGCAAATGGGGATCGATGATGCTATGTTTTCTGTCAATCAGGACCGATGAGTTTGTGACACAACCTACCCCTACCGGTCGGTATCCGCCATTGGGGTTAACAGTGAAACGTAAATGCGAAACGGACCGCCGTGTGTGTAGCGCCTTGTATTTCGTACACGATCACTCAAACTGGTAGAGTGCGATTCTATGCATAACTTTATTTCGCAGGATTTGATGTGAATAGTATGGCTCATGTGTATGTGATGCTTGTGTGTACATTATACATGGCCGGTGTGTCATGTTTGTCGGCCGGTAGGAGCCAAACTGTTGTCATTATATTGTATAATGACCTGTGTGTCGACTTGTAACTCTATGTAAAATTCATTACTAGTTGTAGAAGTTGGATAATAGAGATCAGGTTGGTGGATTGGCGTCCCGACGTGACAAACAAGATGGAGTTCCTAGATGGTCATCGGAGTTGGAGCCGACCTGAAAGAACATCCATGAAGGAGCATACTATTGACTTCCGTGCTTGCATAGGGAATCACAAACCTTAACACCAATATTCTTACTAAAGCATAATTACTCACCAAAATGACTCACATATTATGTCGACATATCTCAAAACTATTACAAAGAATCAATCTTATTTTGTCCAATGATCTTCATGAAAGTTTTTATTATATCCTCCTTGAATATCTATCACTTTGGAACTAGTTTCATATGTTGCTTTTAATAAGGTCAAACAAATATAAGTGAAGAACATGAGCATCAAATTTCTTTCTCTCAAATTAATCTAAATGAAGCAAGAGGAAATCTCTTAACAAAAATTACTAACTCTAAAATAAATCTAAGTGAAGCATGAGGGCATTTCTTCAAAAATACTAAAGCACACCATGCTCAAAAAGATATAAGTGAAGCACTAGAGCAATTCCATAGCTCATAAAGATTTAATTGAAGCATAGAGAGCAATTCCAACAAGTCATAGCACAATTTTGGCTCTCTCAAATAGGTGTGTCCAGCAAGGATTCATGACTAAAAATAAAAAGCAAAACAAGCAAAGACTCATATCATACAAGACGCTCCAAGCAAAACTCATGATATGTGACGAATAAAAATATAGCTCCAAGTAAAATACCGATGGTCGTTAGAAGAAAGAGGGGATGCCACTCGGGGCATCCCCGAGCTTAGTTGCTTGCTTCTCTTTGGATAATGGCTTGGGGTGCCATGGGCATCCCCAAGCTTAGGCTCTTCTTACTCCTTATTCCTTCATCCATCATAATATCACCCAAAATTTCAAATCTTCAATCATACGTGTTGGTGATTTGTGATTAGGAACCTGGTAGATGTTGGTGATGTCTCCGCGACAATGGCGCCAGAAAAGAAATAAATAAAAGAAAGGAAATAAATCAAAAAGATCATATACTAATCCTATGGTAGGTGATGACACCACATAAGGAAAAGTATAGGTAGAAAATTTTATGAGAGATTGACAAACATAGCATTAGTCAATGATACAACTCATGAAAGAATTAATAAGGGAAGAGAAGATTCACATATAAATATACTACCCTAGAAATATTTTTGTGATTGTGAGCCCTCATCAAAATATTATATGCCAAAAATTTTGACGTTGGACAAGTAAGACAACTTAATGGTTTATGTTTGTTTATATTTGCATAGAAGTCATAGTGTCATGGATCCTAATGTGGTGCTTGCCCCCTATCTTTGCTAGCCAAAATTCCGCACTAAGTAGAGATACTACTTGTGTATCCAAAAACCCTTAAACCCAAATATTATTTTCAAGTGTCCACCATACCTACCTAGGGATTGAGCAAGATCCCCCAAGTAAGTCAGCATCGGTGCAAAAAGGCAATAAAAGTTGCTTCTAAAAGTGTCAGATCATTTAGTGTAAGAGAAAATTGAGTGTTGTACGAACTTGTGATGGTGAAGAATAAAAGTGACAGACTGCATAATAGAGGTTGCTATCACAAGGGGAAATACAACGTGACGTTCTTTTGCACTTAGGGGTTGAGCATACAAACAAATAAGCGCATGACAACCTCTTCTTTCCTTTGCGAAGGGCCTATCTTTTACTTTCATGTATTTACTTTTATGCAAAGAGTCAAAGTTTTCCTTCTATTCCTTTTTTATTTTTCTGCTTTGGCAAGCAACATGTGGTGAGGAAATATCTAGGCACATATCTCCAGTTGAATATAGATAGCATGAGTTATTATTGTTGACATCACCCTTGAGGTGAATACATTGGGAGGCGAAACTATAAGCCCATATCTTTCTATGTGTCCGGTTGAAACGTTTTGATCTTGTGTACGCGGTGAGTGTTAGCAATCATAGAAGACTATATGATGGTTGAGTATGTGGACTTGCCTAAGGGCTCAGATACATGATCCTTCCTTAAAAGATGATGAATTGTAATTGCAAAGTTGACTGAGAACATAGTTTGTTGGTTTTTAATAGAGTTTTTGCTTTATACTTCAATAGTGTGATGAATTGTCACTTATTCATGAGAAGTCTATGATAAGAGCTTTATGATAAGAGTATTATGTTTAAGTGTGTTTCTGTTACATTAATGAACATGATGCTTCTATGTCCGTATTTTGTTTTTATCGACACCTCTCTCTCTCTCTCGAAGCATGTGGACATGTTTTTTGATCTCGGTTTTTCGCTTGAGGACAAGCGTGGTCTAAGCTTGCCGGAGTTGATACATCCATTTTGCATCATGTCTCCTTACTATTATTTATGATGTTTTTATCCATATAATGCTTTTTGGAGTAATTGTAATGCCTTTTCTCTCATAATATGCAAGGTATAAACAAAGAGAGAGAATTCCAGCAGCTGGAAATCTGGACCTGGAAAAGCTACGTCAGGCCACCTATTCTGCACAACTCCAAACAAGCTGAAACTTCAGGGAGATTTTTTATCAAATATATGATGAATATTGGAGCAAATACCTACAAGAGGAGGCCCACCAGGTGGGAATTGTCGGTGTCGAAACCGGCAGATCTCGGGTAGGGGAGTCCCAAACTGTGCGTCTACGGATCGAAGGTAACAGGAGGCAGGGACACGATGTTTACCCATGTTCGGGCCCTCTTGATGGAGGTAATACCCTACTTCCTTCTTGATTGACTTTGATGAGTATAGGGGTTACAAGAGTTGATCTACCACGAGATCGTAATGGCTAAACCCTAGATGTCTAGCCTGTGTGGTTTTGATTGCCTCTATGGACTAAACCCTCCGGTTTATATAGACACCGGAGGGGGCTAGGGTTGTATAGACCACTGACAGCTCTCCTTTTTCCTTTTAGTGAAATGTTACTTCAAGTCTCATCATTATTAACTCGAATCATTTTTTGGACCTCCTGCCTCATGCGTCAAGGTGTGGCCGTTAGTGACACGTCTCGTCAAGGAGGAGATCGTGTCCTTTATTCGCGGGATCCTTATCAATACGGGTTTGAGTAACCCAACCGTGCCGTTTGCACGGCCCCATGGGAATAAGCGAGTTTTAAGGCTTGAGAGGGGGGGACACTCCATATTCGCAGTCCATATAAGTGGGTAGAATCCAACTCTTCCACCCCACGCCTCATTCTTTCTTTGCCTCTCCATCCTCAAGCTTCAGCACCCGAGTTCCAAGCCTTCGTGCCTTCCTCAACTCCTCCGACCATGGCCGGCTCCCAAGGCAAGTGGATGGCCTCCTCTGTTACGGAGGAGAACATTAAGGAGCTGCGGGAAGCGCGGTATCTAACCACGGAGATCAAGCATAGGCTTCCTGATCTGGAGCAGGTTATCCCCACTCTGGAGCCCGACGAGAGGGTGGTATTCATCCCCCACTTCCTCCGCGGACTCGGATTTGCCCTTCACCCCTTTGTAAGGGGCCTCATGCTCTACTATGGGCTGGATTTTCACGATCTGGCCCCAATTCATTCCTCCACATCTCGGCGTTTATCATCATGTGTGAGGCCTTCCTCTGTGTCCCATCACATGTCAGCCTATGGCTCAATATTTTTAATGTGAAGCCGAAGGTGGTCGATGGACAACACGCGGACTGTGGTGGAGCCGTGGTGAGCAAGCTCCCGAAAGTCAATTGGCCAAAGGGAGTCTTTGTGGACACCGTCAAGATATGGCAACAAGAATGGTTCTATATTACATAACCCCACGGCTCCAAGTGGGCAACCGCCCCAGCCTTTAGATCCGGAACCCTGCTAAGGCTCACATCCTAGATTGACAAAGGCCCGGACTGGGGGTCGGTCCCTGAGGTGTTGCGTTTGCAGAAATGCGTCAAGAGCATGATAGAGAAGAACATTACCCTCGCTGATGTAATCCAAGTGATGCTAATCCGCCGGATACTTCCCTGCCAGCGGCGGCCCCTCAAAATGTGGGAGTTTAATCCGGAAGGTCCGCGGACCCTACAACGGTTCTACGGCACAACGCATAAGGGGATCTGGAATCTGCTTTTTAAGAAGCAGAAATCATGGCCAAAGTCCTCAGACGACACCGGCATCGATTGCAACCATCCGGCCTCCAAGGTAAATTTCTAAACCTCCGAACACCATTCGGCTTTGTCAACCCAACAGAGAAGTATTGAGCAGTCCATACCCCAAACAGCTCTGGACTAAGAAGGCACAGCAAATCCAATGTCCGGCTCCACTTCCCGAAGACCCGACCAGTCCTCTACTAATGAGGATGCTGGTCCCGGCGCCATACCAGGCGCCGGACAAGAGGGACAAGAAGAAGAAGAAAAAGAAAGAAGAGGGCACTTCAGACACAGTGTCCGGAGAGGTTGATGCCCAGTCCTCTCACGAGGACGATGACAACAAGGAGGAGGAGGAAGAAGAAGATCCTCCCTGCAAGGCCAAGAAGAGGGTGGCCTCTGAAGACCTAGAAGCCGAAGCGTCCAAGAGGGACAAAATTACCCTCCCCGATGACTCGGAGTCAGACGCCAAGGTCATCCCGAAGCATCATCGCCGGACTAAGCCCCAGGCTAACTCGTAAGTAGTCCGGGGTTTATCACACTCATTTAATATTTTATGCACTGCGATAATAACTCTAAGTTCTATCTTTTAGCGTGGCGCACAATCTCCCCCAGCTATCCTCTTCCTCGGGGGATCTGCCGCCAGAGATGATGGAGAGCGAGTCACCTCCACTAGCTTCCCGCCACCTAGGGCGGATGACGCCGAGGTGTCATCCCATAGGCCCTTCCCGGGCCTTGAAGAGGTACGGGGGGTAATGTAATGGAGCCGGAGGGCAATACCTTGGCTGCCGAAGGCTTGGGGGGTACGACCGCTCCAAAGACCGGGGGCGGGAGCCCCTTTCAGTCCGTACCCCAGCCGAATACCACTCCGGAGACCCATAAGGTTCCAGAGTCTAATGAGCGACCCCTTGCAGGATAAGAGAGAATGGCCACTTCCGCTAAACCAGAGGCGCCGGATACCATGGCAGATGTACTTCAAGGTGCATCCGTCCTGGACAAGCACCGCATCCTGATGGGTGCGGTGTCTAAGAAGATTCAATCCGCCAAGAGCGGGCTGAACGAAGCCTTCTATAGCCTACTAGCAGGCTTCGAGGTATGCAATGTAATATTTCATTTTTCTAATCATTTTTTCGAGAAATTTGCTTGTATATACACAGTAGCCCCTGAGACTCTATTCGGCTTTTTGAAAGAAAGGAGAGCAGAGGATCAATAACCAGTTGTCAGGTGGTAACATGCTATTTTATTTGGGTGTAAAACAGGCTTCTCTGTTAGCAGTGACTGCCCAGTCAGCGGAAATTTCTAAACTCAAATGGAAACTGGAGCGAGCCGATGAGGATCTAGTCCTTGTGAACACGTGGCTCGACTAGGCGCAAGGTAAAATATACATCCTATTGTATGCCTGTGTATGTCCGTGTTGTTGTGGAAGTTGAAAAAGCTGCCATGTGCATGTTTGTATAGATGGTGCCGCCATGGTGGAGACCCTCAGGGGCGAGCTTGCTCAAGCCAAGGAGCAAGCGCGGGTAAGCAAGGTAGCTGCTGACAAGGCGGCTGCAACTTAACGGCCGAACAGGCCGCTCGGTGCCGTTTTGAGGAACTGGTGACCGAGATGGAGCAAAAGCTCAAGGACACTACCGCCAAGTGCGAGTCCTTGCAATCGAGAAATAAGGCAAAGGGTACCGAACTCGCCAAGGCCCTTCACGATGCTTCAGAGGCGCGGTCTGAATCCTGCACCGCGCGCGAGGAAATCCGTCAAGCCGGACAGATAGCGGCTGGTAAGCCCTTTCTTTTATAGGCTAAATTTGGGGATCCGAAGTATGCCTTGATTAATCGACTATGAAGTTCACCAGACGTTTATGCGGATCTTCCGAAGAGTGCCGCGGATGCCGTCCAATTCTACCAAGCCCAGGAGGGTATGCGACGGATAAGCAATTCTAGTCGTAGTTTGCGTGGCAGGAGCATCCCGTACTGCTAAATGCCAAATGGCACAATGGGCAGAGCTGCATAAGATGTCCGACGCGGCCATGAAGGACGTCATAGTCCAGTTGTAGCCCCGTCAATGCCCTGCCCCGGATTGACATCGTCAATAGGTGGTCCTGTATAGAAAGAGCGTGTATGGCTTTTGCCCATGTTAAGATGCACTAGGTGAAGATGAATGCCGAAAAGGTGGCAGTTGATGGCCCTCCCGAAAGCAAGGCCCACCGCACACCGGAGCAATATTTTGAAGACGTGCTAAAAGGTGCTCGCCTTATAGAGGGCCAATGCTCTAAGGACGTGGTGTTTGAATAGAAGAGTCCGAACTGTCCAGGGATTTGTATTATGAACTATTTTTTGTAATATATTCATTTCTTGATGAAAAAGTTTTATCCTCGTCTGCGGCCATTTCTTATATCTGGGAGTTCCCAGTCATCGGCTTCAGCCCCCATGTAGATACTGCTGGGGTGTTTGGAATTGCACATGGCTAGACTTAATCCAACGTCTTGGTCCCTGAAGGAGGTGTCAGTGCGGCGAACCAGGCAATCCGACTATTTGGTTTTATTGCTCTCACTTAGCTATAGGAGTTTGACAATGGGTCTAATAGGTAGCGCCTGGTATGTACACGGCTATCCTAATGCGGATGTGCTACATATTTGACCGGGAAACAGTCCTTCGTGTAATATGGAAAAATCGCTAAGGATTGTAATGAATCACCGAGTGGCTGACCAGCTCTCGCCGCATCATGACAGTCTGTTTTTGGCTTTCTCTACTGAGGTGCTTAACCGGACGAACCAAAAACACAATCGCAGTAGTTCTCCCTTTACTACCCTAGCCGATCAGACGGAACGTAAGGTAGCAAGCACAGGAGCCGGGCAACCCAACTATTGACCAAAGACATGATTTGGAGCCGATGCATATAATGCCGGACTCAGGACGCCGAATTTTGCTGTGAAGCTTTTCGGACTTTTGTTTGACAACACATATGTTGCCTTATAGATCCAATAGAAATTTTATGCCAAGGTGCGTGCATGAAGCAATTTAACAGGCGGAAAGTAAAGACGATACGGAATAAGAATTTTGGTTCACTGAAATCTGATTGATACGTCAAAAAGTAATCTTATAGAAGGTACCATAATCACCAAGGCCATTTTACATGCCAGAGGTCTAGGGCTAAGGGAAAAGCTCTATACAGGTTCTTGAGTAAAGTTGTGGTCTGCCAAATGCTTTGCACATTCCTGCCGCATGTCTGCGCCGCTTTCACCCAAATAAGGAAGAATCCTTTAGAGGAATGGTCTTCGGCAATGTATATGGAACCGGGCTTGGAGAGAGTCCTTGTGAGTCTGGAGAACGAGTAGGTTTTGATTCACCTGTGGTAAAAAGGAAAAGATTATTAAATAAAGGGGAATGCCGTGTAAGGTCAAACTGTGTTATAGGCCTCCGCCGATGCCCAAGGTATTTTGAGTGCATAATTATGCACGCGCGGTACGAATTTTGGTGATGTACATGGCGGTCGACGGAAGCGAAGCTGCTAATCCAGCCCCGAGGTTGCCAGACTGTTGGCATGCAGAACTGACCGGCCTTGTGCGGTAAAGTCTGGTGGCTTAATAGCCGATGAGGTGTGCGGCTTGACAGGGCCGCTTTGTACTTTGGCCGCAATGGCCGCGGTATGCTCCTCAATACGGAGGCATTGCTCCATGTTTCCATTAATTGTAATGACGCCACATGGACCGGGCATCTTGAGCTTCAAATAGGCGTAGTGTGGGACCGCATTGAAGCGGGCAAAAGCAGTTCGTCCGAGCAGTGCGTGATAGCTGCTACGAAACAGGACAATGTCAAAGATCAAGTCTTCGCTTTGGAAGTTGTCCGGCAAGCGAAGACGACCTCCAGCGTGATTGAGCCTGTATAGCGGGCCTCTATGCCAGGTATTACTCCTTTGAAGGTAGTTTTAGTGGGCTTGAATCTTGATGGATCAACGCCCATTTTGCGAACAGTGTCTTGATAAAGTAGATTCAGACTACTGCCGCCATCCATGAGGACTTGTGTAAGGTGGAATCCGTTGATGATTGGATCGAGGACCAGATCTGCCAAACCTCTATGACGGATACTGGTTGGGTGGTCCTTTCAATCGAAGGTGATCGGACAAGCCGACCATGGGTTGAATTTTGGGGTGAGCGGCTCCATGGCGTAGACATCCCGTAGTGCGCGCTTGCGCTCCCTCTTAGGGATATGTGTGACATATATCATATTCACTATTTTTACCTCGGGGGAAATTGCTTCTGTCCCCCTGTGTTCGGTTGATGAGGCTCTTGGTCATCATCGTCGCTTGGTCATCCTTTTCCCTTGTGTTCGGCGTTAAGCTTGCTGGCCTACTTAAAGACCCAACACTTTCTGTTGCTATGATTGGCAGGTTTATCAGGGGTGCCGTGAATCTGGCAAGGCCGATCCAGTATTCTGTCTAAGCTGGATGGGCCATCCCTGTTTGCCTTGAATGGCTTCTTCCGCTGACCGGGTTTGGAGGCGCTAAATACGGTGTTAACCACCGTGTCTTGCGTTCCTTCTTTCTTGTTTTGACGCTTGTTCTTGTTGCGTCGTGGCTTGCCATTGCCGTCCCTGGTTTCGGAAGTACTAGGGTCGCTGGGGCTATTGCTTCTGCAAGCAAGCCAGTTGTCTTCTCCCATGCAAAAATGGGTCATAAGTGTGGTGAGGGCTGCCATGGACTTTGGCTCTTCTTGGCTCGAGGTGTCGGGCAAGCCACTCATCTCGGACGCTATGTTCGAAGGCCGCGAGGGCTTCTGCGTCTGGACAATCCATCATCTAGTTCTTTTTGAAGGAAATATGCCCTAGAGGCAATAATAAAGTTATTATTTATTTCCTCATATCATGATAAATGTTTATTATTCATGCTAGAATTGTATTTACCGGAAACATAATACATGTGTGAATACATAGACCAACATAACGTCACTAGTATGCCTCTACTTGACTAGCTCATTAATCAAAGATGGTTATGTTTCCTAACCATAGACATGTGTTGTCATTTGATTAATGGGATCACATCATTAGGACAATGATGTGATTGACATGACCCATTCTGTTAGCCTAGCACTTGATCGTTTAGTATATTGCTATTGCTTTCTTCATGACTTATACATCTTCCTGTAACTATGAGATTATGCAACTCCCGTTTACCGGAGGAACACTTTGGGTGCTACCAAACGTCACAACGTAACTGGGTGATTAGACAGGAGTACTACAGGTGTCTCCGAAGGTACATGTTGGGTTGGCGTATTTCGAGATTAGGTTTTGTCACTCCAATTGACGGGGAGGTATCTCTGGGCACTCTCGGTAATGCACATCACTATAAGCCTTGCAAGCAATGTGGCTAATGAGTTAGTTACGGAATGATGCATTACGTAACGAGTAAAGAGACTTGCCGGTAATGAGATTGATCTAGGTATTGGATACCGATGACAAAGGGAACAACGTATGTTGTTATGCGGTTTGACTGATAAAGATATTCGTAGAATATGTAGGAGCCAATATGGGCATCCAGGTTCCGCTATTGGTTATTGACCGAGAATAGTTCTAGGTCATGTCTACATAGTTCTCGAACCCGTAGGGTCCGCACGCTTAACATTACGATGACAGTTTTATTATGAGTTTATAAGTTTTGATGTACCGAAGTTTGTTCGGAGTCCCAGATGTGATCACGGACATGACGAGGAGTCTCGAAATGGTCGAGACATAAAGATTGATATATTGGACGACTATATTCGGACACCAGAAGTGTTCCGGGTATTTTCGGAGA
>NC_041393.1:391395103-391415744 GCF_002162155.2 Triticum dicoccoides | reverse complement strand
TCCTTCCTAGTGGGACTAGGAAAGGGGAGTCCTACTCCCACTAGGAGGAGGACTCCCCCCTCCTTGGCGCGCCCCCCCTAGGGCCGGCCGGCCTTCCCCCTTGCTCCTTTATATACGGGGGCAGAGGGGCACCCTAGGACACACAAGTTGATCTACGTGATCATTCCTTAGCCATGTGCAGTGCCCCCTCCACCATATTCCACCTCGATCATATCATCGCGAAGTTTAGGCAAAGCCCTACGCCAGTAGAACATCATCATCGTCACCACGCCGTCGTGCTGACGGAACTCATCCCCGACACTTTTTGGATCGGAGTCCGGGGATCGTCATCGAGCTGAACGTGTGCTGAACTCGGAGGTGCCGTACGTTCGGTACTTGGATCGGTCAGATCGTGAAGACGTACGACTACATCAACCGCGTTGTCATAATGCTTCCGCTTACGGTCTACGAGGGTACGTGGACACACTTTCCCCGCTCATTGCTATGCATCACCATGATCTTGCGTGTGCGTAGGAATTTTTTTGAAATTACTACGTTCCCCAACAGTGGCATCCGAGCCAGGTTTTATGCGTAGATGTCATATGCACGAGTAGAACACAAGTGAGTTGTGGGCGATACAAGTCATACTGCTTACCAGCATGTCATACTTTGGTTCGGCGGTATTGTGAGATGAAGCGGCCCGGACCGACATTACGCGTATGCTTACCCGAGACTGGTTTCACCGTTATGAGCACTCGTGCTTAAAGGTGGCTGGCGGGTGTCTGACTCTCTCACTTTAGCTGAATCGAGTGTGGCTATGCCCGGTCCTTGCGAAGGTTAAAACAGCACTAATTTGACGAACTATCGTTGTGTTTTTTTGATGCGTAGGTAAGAACGGTTCTTGCTCAGCCCGTAGCAGCCACGTAAAATTTGCAACAACAAAGTAGAGGATGTCTAACTTGTTTTTGCAGGGCATGTTGTGATGTGATATCGTCAAGACGTGATGTTATATTTTATTGTATGAGATGATCATGTTTTGTAATCTAAGTTATCGGCAACTGGCAGGAGCCATATGGTTGTCGCTTTATTGTATGAAATGCAAACGCCCTGTAATTGCTTTACTTTATCACTAAGCGGTAGCGATAGTCGTGGAAGCAATAGATGGCATAACGACAACGATGCTACGATGGAGATCAAGGTGTCGCGCCGATGACGATGGTGATCACAACGGTGCTTCAAAGATGGAGATCACAAGCACAAGATGATGATGGCCATATCATATCACTTATATTGATTGCATGTGATGTTTATCCTTTATGCATCTTATCTTGCTTTGATTAACGGTAGCATTTTAATATGATCTCTCACTAAATTATCAAGAAGTGTTCTCCCTGAGTATGCACCGTTGCGAAAGTTCTTCGTGCTGAGACACCACGTGATAATCGGGTGTGATAGGCTCTACGTTCAAATACAATGGGTGCAAAACAGTTGCACACGCGGAATACTCAGGTTAAACTTGACGAGCCTAGCATATAACAGATATGGCCTCGGAACACGAAGACCAAAAGGTCGAGCGTGAATCATATAGTAGATATGATCAACATATTGATGTTCACCGTTGAAACTACTCCATCTCACGTGACGATCGGACATGGTGTAGTTGATATGGATCACGTAATCACTTAGAGGATTAGAGGGATGTCTATCTAAGTGGGAGTTCTTAAGTAATATGATTAATTGAACTTAAATTTATTGTCAGGGGTTGGGTGCGACATATGCCAAAGGATGGCTTATCATGGTGGGAGCGAGTAGAACGTCGCCGGTGCCTGGAAACGGGACGAGGTGAAGGCATGCACGCCGGCGAATCTTACCCATCTCGGGGCTCTCCGGGGAGATAACACCCCTAGTGCTGCTCTGCGGGGTCTCCGCATGATCACTAAGGCGTAGTGACTACAAAGTTGCTCCTAGAGCTATATTCGGGAGGTAGAAGGAGGCAAGGCTAGCTCTCTTCTTCCTATATGATCTAGTCTAAGGCTAATGGATGCCAACCCTTTGCATGGGTGCCCCGGGGGGTTTATATAGGCCTACCCCCCGGGGGTACAACGGTAATCCGGCTGGGCATGGGTCCCAGCCGTCTTCTCCGCCGACTGCTGGGGCCCGCCGTCTTGCGGGCCCCGCCGGCGAGTCCGGCACTATAGCCGTGATTCTGATGACGCAGGCTTGGTCATGGGGTCAAGGCAACAGTGCCACCGTCTATCGGGCGATCACTGTTGTTACTCCCCGTCGTGTCTGGTTAATGGCGCGTGGGACCCGTGGGAGAGGCCGGCCGACTCTAGGGAGCCGACTCCCACAGGGCCGCCTTCGGGGCGTGTCTTCTATGTTCTCACTGACAGGCGGGTCCGCCATCTCTGAACCATACAGGTAGGTCATCGTGGCCACAGTGCGCCGCACACTGTGGCTGAGGTCAGGGATGGCATGGCAACAGTGTCGGGCCACGCCGGAGATCTCCGGTGGTACGGCACACTGTAGCCATGTTGGCCCCTCGTAAGCAGGAGGTGACGGCCACGTCGTGGTCATACCCGCCTCGCATATCATGATGAGAGCAGAGTCGTAGGCCGACTCTCCATAGCCGGCTCCTCCGGAAGTCGCCGGCCATGAGTCGGTTTATCTTGCAGTCGCCATTTGAGACTCGGCTTATCTGGGAGTCGCCATCTGAGACTCGGCTTATCTGGGAGTCGCCGTCTGGGACTCGGCTCATCTGGGAGTCGCCATCTGAGACTCGGCTTTGAGGGGCGCGGCTTTCCCCAATGTCTTGAAAGGTTTTGGGGCTCGGGTTAGCGTACCCGTGGCCCATTACTCTGACAGTAGTCCCCGAAGCTGGTGAGGCTCCGAGAGTAACACGTTGTGGGGCCTCAACAACTTCATTCTTGTGGTGGTGGAATCTGGGCTTCGCTTGTCGTCTTCCTCTGGGCCGACTGTGCGAAGTCGGATTCGTAGAGGGCCGTCTTGCTTCTATAAAGAGCTCGAAAGTCGTGGCGGGAGACCAGGCGGCGTGCCTGATACGCTTCCCAGCTGCCGCCCGCTACGGTCCTATCGCGCGGCGCCACGCGGCGGGGATAGTCTGCTTGCCCACGCGCGCGATGGGACGGGCCGTCAGGCGGGGCCCGCCACTATCGCGCCTCGGCACGCGAACGGATCCGCTGCGGCCGTGCAAACGGTTGGGCTTCTCACGTCGTTACTGCACGCAGTAACTTCATGGGGTAAATCATGGGGCGGCGTGGGGCTCTGAGCGCAGTTAATCCCATGCTCGCCCCCTCGGCTTCTCAACCTCCAAGGCTATAAGTAGGAGGGGGGTGGAGCGGCAAAGCACGCGCGCCCATCTCCCCCGATCCCCGTCTCCTATTGCCTCCTCTTTCCTTCTTCTTGCTGCCGGCGAACAGAACCACACCGCACCAGCCAGCGATGAGCTCTTCCTCCGCCGCCGCGGCTCCGGCCGTGCGTTTCGGCGTGTCGGATGGCTCGGTGGTCAACGACGACCTCATTGAGTTTCTCCGCAAGACGCGCCGCCTCCCAGGCGCACACCTCATGCAAGCCCGCACTGCACCGGCGAGGGAGATATCGCCGGCGCCGGAGGAGGGCGAGCGGGTCATCTTCCGCTTGCACCTCATGCACGGCCTGGGGCTGCCGGAGAGCGGCTTCTTCCGCTCCTTCTTGGAGTTTCACGGCCTCCAGCCGTACCACCTCACCCCGAATACGGTGGTGCTGCTGTCCGCCTTCGCCACTCTGTGCGAAGGTTTCCTCGGTGTTCTCCCCACCATCGAGCTGTGGGGAGAATTCTTCTCATCTAAGCTCGGCACGCACGTCGCCGGCGTGCCGGCTCAGTGCGGTGCCTTCATCGCGATGCGGCGATCGACGGCCGACAACCCCTTCCGTTCCATCTCACTGATCAAGTCGGTAAAGATGTGGCAACGCTCGTACTTCTACGTGAAGAACCTCGCCCCCGATGGCGACTGGGTTAATCTGCCGCCTTATGAAGCTGGCGCCCCAGCTGGGAGGCTCCCCAGCTGGTCTCATCAAGTCAAGACGCTGACTCCCGCCGGAGCCGCCGCCATAGCGTGACTCTGAGTCTTGACGCAGTCGGAGGGCCTCGTCGGGGCCGACTTGCTGGCCGCCTTCGTGGCGCACCGAGTCCTCCCGCTCCAAGGCCGGCCTCACCTGATCAGTCAGATGAGCGGACACCGAGACCCGAGTCGGATGAGCACCAAGGAGATGCCCCGCACATAGGTGGCAAACATGGTGAACCATATCGCGAACTGTGAGTTCGGGGAGGACTGGCAGTTCGGCAAGGAGCCATATTCGCGCGCCAACCGCCCTCCAGTGGTAAGTCGCATATCCTTATTGCTTTGTCCTCTTTGTAGCCGAATCCGACTTCTGAATTTCATTGGTTTCTTCTGAGCTAGAACCCCCTCATGCAGCCTGCAGCCGGTGTCACGAGACTGCCCCGCGAGTTCGTCCCCGACCGCGCGGAGAGCGACGTCGACGACCCCGACTTGGGGGCGGCGGTGATGTAAGCCGACGCCGAAGGCGGAGGAGGAGGAGCGGGAAGCGGCCTCAGGCTCTCGGCCACCTTCGCCCCGTGCCATCAGCTAAGGGTCGGCCCCTCGGGTGCGGGTTCCTCCGCCGGCCAGGCCGGCCAAGGCGGCGCGAAGAGGCGCCACGCCGGGCAGAGTGCGCCCGGTGGCAAGTTGAAGAAGTTCAAGGGGGCGGCCGCCGCGACCAAGCGGGAGGAGGCGGCCGCGAAGGCCAACCGCTTCCGTAGGGAAGTGAGAAGGCCGCCACTAGTCTCTACATAAGTTTTTTCGCTTTTGTCTTTATTTTTCTCCGGTGAGTCTTGTCCGAGTTCTTCTTTTACACTCCTCCCCTTTTTCTTTAGGGCCCCCCTTTCCCTTGAGAGAGTCGCCGTCCCCTCCGTCACGGGGTCGGCAGAGACGTCCGCCAATACTCGGCGGGTCGACCCCGCCGCCGACCTCCGGGAGGCGACAGAGCGAAACGCGCGGGAGAAGCGCGACGAGGAGGAGGCCGACCGCCTGGAGAAGCCCGAGACCGAGAAGGCGGCTACCTCCGCCCAGTAGAAGCTGGAGGATGCTGAAGCCGTCCTTGCAGCGAGACGGCAAGCTGAGGAGACCGCACGTTGCCAATCGGCGTTGCTTGTCGCCCCACTATCCTCCGCACCGCCGCCTCCGGAATTCACGGGGCAGACCGGAGAGGCCGACACCGAGAACCCCGTCGTGGAGAAGGAGAGCGGCAAGGCCTCCATGTCGGACACGCTTGTGCCGCCGCCTCCGCCTCCACCGCTGTCTGGGAGGGCCCACGGCAAACAGCCGGCAGGCCCGCCAGTGCCGCCGACTGAGGACGATGCGAGGCTGCTTCTTCAGGTTGCCTCGCCAGTGCGCCGCCGCCTCGAGAAGGCGACTTCGGCGCCGCGGCCCCTGGAGGTCGGTGCCGCCAGCTCGGCCATCCCAGACGCCAAGGCGACGAGCGCCGCGCCTGTTGGGTTGGTGCGCGGAGGCGGCACGGGCCTGCTGAACCAGGCGCTTCTGGATGTCCAAGCGAAGTTGCAAGCCGAAGGCGACGCCCTCCAGATCTGCACCAAGGTGCATCTAGCATCGCGAGCGGCCGTCCGGGTATATTTTCCTCTTTGATTCTTCTCTTTCTTGCTCTTCTCTGTGGGGGCGCGCTGGCGCACCCAGTGGGTGTAGTCCCCGAGTTTCGGGCCGGCTGCTGAGCAGGCGGCTCGGAACTCCCTCTGGCGAGTTCCAAGAACTTATTTTTGTCTGAAATCTTTGTTTGCAGGAGTATCACAACCTCTGCGCCACTGCCTTCAACCGCAATGTTGAGGAATTGAGCAAGCGGACTGCCGACTTGACGGAAAGCCGGAGTAAGTTCTCTTTTTTTCTCTTCTTCGCGGGGGCGCGCTGGCGCACCCGCGGGCTGTAGTCCCTGAGATTCGGGCCGACTGCTGAGCAGTCGGGCCGGATCTTCCCGGCGATCTTCTTTCTTGACGACTTCCACGTCTCCTTCCTTGTTCTTCTTTTTCGCGGGGGCGTGCTGGCACACCCGCGGGCTGTAGTCCCCGAGATTCGGGCCGACTGCTGAGCAGTCGGGCCGGATCTTCCCGGCGATCTTCTTTGCTGACGACTTATTCATCTCTTTCTTTCGTTCTTCACGGGCTAACGCCACTCTCCAAGAGCAGCTGGGTGAAGTTAACACCACCTTGCGCGCCAAGGGGGAGGAGTGCAGCAAGCTTGCTGCGGAGCTCGATCTGCTTGCTGCGCAGCTGGCCAAGCAGAAGGAGCTACTCAAGAAAACGCAGGACGAGGCCGAGAAGGAGGAGGCTGCTCTTCTGGCTGAGTTCGAGAGTGAGCGCTCCTCCTGGACCGACAAGGAGGCGATGCTGACCTCCGGCTTCCATGAGATCGAGGATATCGTCAATGGTGAGCTTCTTTCTTTGAGTCTCCGACTATGTGTCAGGCTGACTTTTGATTTTTTGACTTGCTTCTTTTTTGTCTTGGCAGACTTCTTCCCTGGCCACTCGCAGGCAGTCCCTCTGGTCATCGAGGCTGATCGTGAGGCGCGGAGGGCAAGCGGCAAGGTGATTTCCGCCAACGCTCCCCTGACTGTCGATGAGGAGCTTCTAAGCATCGAGGCCCGTCTTCGTCCGGCCCACCGGCTGATGCGCCGGCTTCAGCGTGCCGGCGCCCAGGCAGTTGCCGCCCTGTGGCCAGACATGCCGGCTCTGCGCACCGCCAGCCAGACTGCCGACTAGCTGGAGGTCACAGCCGGCCGTCTTGAGGCCTGGAAGGGTTCCTCGGCCCGGGCTGGAGCGCGTCGGGCCTTGGAATTCGTCAAGGCGTGGTATCCGGGGCTGGACCTGGACCTTCTGGCCGCGTTCTAGTCAAAGGCCCAGGCCGAGCTGGAGGCTGTGGAGGGCGTCCTTGTCGAGCGTGCGGCGGCCATCGCTGACTACACGGACACCAGTGTCTTCGTCCCCGAGCGGGCTGAAGGCGGCGAGGAGGTGCCGCCAGAGTGGTTCGGGATGAACCCTGAATATGGCGAGGACTCGGCGGAGGTGATTGACTCCAGCACCGAGGAAGAAGGCAAGGCGGAGGACGAAGGCGAGACGGAGGCGCCAGAAGGCGGAGCGGGCGACCAGCCTCAGCTTGACCGCGCCTCTAGCAACGAGCCGCGTCCGACCAGGCCGACTACCGCTGGCGGCGATCCAGCCGAGACTGCCCAGCCCCCCCCCCCAGCGCCTGACACCGTTGTCTCCTCCGACCCTCCGAACCCGTCTGCCGCTCCCTAGGCTGCCTTCTGGCTTTATTTTATCTGCTCTAGAAAGTCTTTAAGGAACTTGTTAATTTGCACAATTCCACCCTCGGTGTGTATTTTGAACTTCTGGCTGAAGATTCGGCCAATGGGCCTATGCTTATGTAAATATTAATCCGAGTTCTATCTTTCCTTCCTCATTGCTCTTTTGGCTTTTTCCTTTGCCGCCTTCCCCTAGTTGCCGCTTTGTCAGCCGGACGACCACTCTTCGGACTGCCGCTGGACCAAATGCCTGGCTACTTTGGGGAAGGCAAGTACTTGCCTTTCATTGGAGTTTGTTTAACAAGTTGGATAGAAAGCGGCAAGCCGAATACTCGCGAGTCGGCTTGTGAAAAGGGGCTCGAAGCCGGCTTAGGCTATGTTAATGTTTTTAGGTCCTTAGCCATTTTTTGTGTGGACGCCCATTCATCCTTACTCCTGCCTACCGAACAGTCGCTCTGCGAGCTGCGGCTTCTGGCAGGAGACGGCTTAGGTGCGGCACACTACTTGTCCGACTTCAGGAAATATTTCATAGTGCCAGACGGCGAGTTCCTGGGCCGACTAGTCGAACCCGGCGCCAAGCGGCGTAGCAAGAAGTAGCATACCCAAAGGCATAATTCTTATCATACAGATAATCAAAAAGGGGCAGTCCCCGAGCTCGTCTCGGGGGGCCCACAGTCTCGGTACTTTAATACAAAGGGGTAGCGTGATACATACTGAATCAACTGTAAAATCTTCGAAGGAGGTTTGCATTCCATGGCCGTTCCGACTCTTTGCCGGAGTCGTCTCTCTTGCGTGCTCGGGGCTTCTGAGCGTCAATCAGGTAGTAGGAGTCGTTTCCCAACACTTTGCTGACAATGAAGGGGCCTTCCCAAGGTGCCGACAGCTTGTGTTGGCCGGCTGTCCGCTGGATCAGTCGGAGCACATGGTCGCCCTCTTGGAAAGATCTTGGCCTGACCTTCCTATTGTAGTATCGGTGTAGGCCCTGCTGGTAGATGCCGGACCGACTGAGTGCCATCAGCCGGCCCTCTTCCAGCAGATCGACGCTGTCTTGACGTGCTTCTTCTACTTCCTCCTTGGTTTACATGGTGACTCGCGAGGAGTCGAATTCTATGTCCGTCGGGATGACGGCTTCAGCACCATAGACGAGGAAGAAAGGCGTGAAGCCGGTTGACTTGTTTGGAGTCATGCGCAGACTCCAGAGGACGGCTGGCAGCTCCTCAAGCCAACAGCCGGCCGAACGCTCCAGTGGTTCGACCAGGCGGGGCTTGATGCTGGATAGGATGAGGCCGTTTGCTCGCCCCACTTGGGCGTTTGACTACGGATGGGCGACGGACGCTAAGTCAAGTCGGATGCCCTGTGTTGCACAAAACGGGCCAAGGCTCCTTTGGCAAAATTTGTGCCATTGTCGGTGATGATGCTGTGTGGTATACCATACCGAGTCGTAATGTCGGTGATGAAGGTTACTGCAGTCGGACCATTTAACTTCTTGATGGGTTTTGCTTCTATCCACTTGGTGAACTTGTCCACCGCGACAAGTAGGTGAGTTAGGCCGCCTCATGCCGTCTTGAATGGTCCCACCATGTCCAAGCCCCAAACCGCAAAGGGCCAGGAGATGGGAATGGTCTTGAGCGCTGAAGCCGGCTAGAGCGGCTTGGAACGGAACATCCGGCACCCTTTGCAGTTTTGGACTAATTCCTTGGCCTCTTCCAGGGCAGTCGGCCAGAAGAAACCGTGTCGGAAGGCTTTGGCGACGAGTGCCCTTGAAGCTGCATGGTGACCACACTCGCCTTCATGAATGTCTCTCAGAATTGCTTGGCCTTGTTCTGCCTCGACACAGCGTTGGTACACACCAGTGACACTGCGCCTGACCAGCTCTCTATTCACTATGGTATAGGCTGCCGCTTGGCGCTGCACTTGCCGAGCCAGGATTTCATCAGCTGGCAGCTCTCTGTTTACTAGGAACTTAAGGATGGGCTGGGCCCATGAGGGTGCTGCTATTTCTTCGATTGCCACTATTGCGACTTGGACAAGGGCGGCTGGGCTGGGAGGCGGCGGACTGGGATCCGCGGCCGCTTGCTGGATCGGTGCAGTCCCCGAGCCAAGTTCTGGAGTCCCCGCGCCGAGTTCTGAAGTCTTCGGGCTGACTGTCGCAGTCCCCGGGCCAGGTTCTGAAGTCCCCGGGTCGGCCTCGACTGCGGTATTTTTGGAGCCGTCTGTAAGGATTCTTGTGCCGTCTGCTGGTGCTCTTGAATCGGATCCGACTTCTTCGGGGGGAGCTGGCACAAAAATGGAGTCTGATTCTGGCGAAGGCTTGATAGACGGCTTGAGAAGGCGCTGAAGGGCGACGCCGGATGGTATTGCTTGACGGGTGGAGCCGAGTTGTGCCAGGGCGTCTGCTTGGTCGTTGTCATTTCTTGGAACGTGAAGGAATTCACACCCCTCCAAATATCCGCTGAGTTGCTGCACCAGGAAGCGGTAGCTTGCCATGTTTGCATCTTTAGCGTCCCAGTCGCCAGACGACTGCTGGACCACCAAATCGGAATTGCCGTAGCACAGGATCCGACGGATGCCGAGTTCTTTGGCAAGCCGGAGCCCGTGAACGAGCGCCTCGTATTCGGCAACATTGTTGGAGGCGGCGAAGTGGATCTGCAGTGCGTATTTGAGCTTGTCGCCTTTGGGGGAGGTGAGGACGATGCCGGCTCCCAAGCCGGTGCGCTCTTGGAGCCATCGAAATGCATCCGCCAATGGGTGGAGTCGGGCGCTAGCGGCAGGTACTGGGTCTCGGCCTAGTCGACAAGGAAGTCGGCTAGTGCTTGTGACTTGATGGCGGTGCGGGGCTGGTAGTAGATGGTGTAGGGAGCCAAATCTATGGCCCACTTGGCTACTCGGCCTGAAGCATCACGGCTTCCGATGATCTCGGACAGTGGAGCGGTGCAACCATAGTGATTGGATGCTCTTGAAAGTACGGCTTCAACTTCTTGGCGGCGAAATGCACGCCGTAGCACATCTTCTGGTAGTGGGGGTAGTTCTGCTTGGAGGTCGACAGTACCTCGCTCAGGTAATATACCGGTCTCTGGACAAGGAGCGCCTTGCCTTCCTCCTTGCGTTCAACCATGATAACTGTGCTGACTACCCGGCTGGTGGCGGCAATGTATAGGAGCATAGGCTCTTTGGGAGTCGGAGCCGCCACCACAGGGGGAGTAGTCAACATCTTCTTTAACTGGAGAAATGCTTCGTCTGCCTTGTGGTTCCACTCGAAAAAGGTGGTCTTCTTCATCAGTTGGTACAAAGGGAGAGCCTTCTCGCCCAGTCGACTGATGAATCGGCTGATGGACGCCAAGCAGCCGGTGAACTTCTGCACATCTAATAGTCGGCGGGGGACTTCCATCCTCTTGATGGCTTTGATCTTTACGGGGTTGCACTCTATGCCGCGTTCAGAGACGAGGAAGCCAAGGAGCTGGCCGGCTGGTACTCCGAAGACGCACTTCTCCGGATTGAGCTTGATCTGGAATCGGCGCAGATTCTCAAAGGTTTCTTGGAGATCTTCCAACAATGTTCCACACTTTTCCGTCTTCACCACCACATCATCCACATAGACGTGGGAATTTCTGCCAAGTTGCTTGAGGAGACACTTCTGCATGCAACGCTGAAAGGTGGCGCCGGCATTCCTCAAGCCGAATGTCATAGTCAGGTAGCAGAAGGCTCCAAACAGCGTGATGAAGGCAGTCTTCAGTCTGTCTACCGGGTTCATCTTGATCTTGTGATATCCTGAATATGCATCTAAGAAGCTCAACAGCTCGCATCCGGCTATGGAGTCTATCACCTGGTCAATTCTTGGCAGAGCAAATGGATCTTTGGGGCAAGCTTTGTTGAGGCTGGTGTAGTCGATACATATCTGCCACTGCTTGTTCTTCTTCAATACTAGGACCGGGTTCGCCAGCCATTCTGGAAAGAACACCTCCATAATGAAGCCGGCCGCTAGGAGTCGGGCTATCTCTTCTCCAACAACTCTTCTTTTCTCTTCTGACAGGCGGCGCAAGGGCTGCCTGACGGGCTTCACATCAGATCAGACATGTAACTTGTGCTCGGTGAATTCCGTCGGTACACCTGGCATGTCTTTAGGGGACCATGCAAAGATGTCTCGATTCTCACGGAGGAAATCGACGAGCTCGCCTTCCTATTTGCTGTCTAGGTTTGCACCTATGACAGCATGCCTCTCCGGGTGCTCCAGGTCCAAAGGTATCCTCTTTGTTTCTTAAGACGGCTTGAACGAACCCTCAGCTTCCGACTCCGTGGGGTCGGGCGACATCTCTGGCTGCTTGCCGGCCATTGCCACAACCCGATCAAGGAGCCGCCTCTCAGCTGCGATCACCAGGGACTTGGCCAGCCGACTACTCTCGGCCGCGCAGGCGGACGACTTCCTGTAGTCGCCGGCCATGGTCAGAATCCCCTTTGAACTTGGCATCTTCATCTTGAGATAAGCGTAGTGGGGGACCGCCATGAACTTGGCCAAAGCAGGTCGGCCAAGCAATGCTTGGTATGGGCTTTCAAGGTCCACCACTTCAAACCAAACTGGCTCTCGGCGAAAATGATCTTTGTCTCCGAAGAGGACATCTATCTGGATCTTGCCGATTGGGGAGCAAGAGAGGCCAGGTACAATGCCGTGGAAAACAGTTCGGCTGCTTTGAAGTTGTTTCTGCCTGATTCCTAATTTCTCCATGGTATCCTTGTACAGGATGTTGATGCTGCTGCCTCCGTCTATCAACACTCGCGAGAAGCGAGCGGCCTGCCTATCAGTGGCCAAGGTAGCGCTCAGAACCAAGGCGTAGGAGCCCGGATTCGGCATCACCTCTGGGTGATCAGCTCTGCTCCAACTAATAGGCTTCTCGGACCAATGCATGAACTTCGGAGTATCTGATGCTACTGCATTTACTTCTTGCTGCTGCAACCATCTGCTGCGTCGATCATCAGCCACACTGGTGAACACCACATAAGCTCCGTGTTCTTCGGGGTATTCATCTTGTACGGCGCTGACTGGCCTGGCCGCCGGCTGCTGGGGCGGCTGTGGAGGCGGCGGCCCAGCAGGCGGAGGAGGAAGGAGGCCGTCTCCCTTGGCGATTCTGGTGAGCCAGTGGCATTTCCGGGTGGTATGGTTTGACGGCTTCGCGCCGCTGTGGAACTTGCAGGGACCATCTAGAGTCTGCTCGTAAGAGAAGGCTGGCAACCAGTTGGACTTGCCGCCTTTCTGTCGCTTCGCCGGAGGCTTCCCCTCAGGCTGTTGGTCTTCGACTTTTGCAACCTGCCGACTGCTGGATGTCGGCTGTGGGGCCTTGCGCTTGTGATCATTCTGCTGCTACCGGCGACTGGTGTCTCCGGCCAGAGTTCTGGGAGCTTGAGGAGCCACTTTGCCAGTCGCACTAACCTAAATCTCTGTCTTCATGGAGGAGTCGGCCGTAGCATACTTGTCTGCTATGACCAGCAACTCGTCAATGGTCTCAGGCTCGTCGCAAAGGAGCCTGTGCTTGAGGAGGGTGCCTTCTCTGCACCCGGCGGTGAAGTACTCGATAGCCTTCACCTCGTGCACGCCCTCACAGGAGTTCGAAAGCTCGCCCCATCACGTGAGGTAGTCGCGAGTCGACTTGTCTTGGCCTTGCACGCACAAGGAGAGTTGGCGTGGCTTGGGGGGTCGCTTGTACGTGCTTGTGAAGTTGCGGATGAAAGCCTCGGTGAAGTCGACCCAACTGTTGATGCTGCGGGGTTTCAAACTGTTCAACCATGTCCGGGCCATGCCCTGGAGCATGAGCGGAACGTACTTCACGGCAACGCGCTTGTTGCCGTTCTCTATGTTGATGGCCGTGGAGTAGTCAACTAGCCAATCTTCCGGCTTCACGGAGCCGGTGTACTTGGGCGTGTCTCGGGGGAGCGTGAATCCTTTGGGAAAGGGCTCGTCTCGAATGCGGGGCCCAAAGCAGGGCGGGCCCAGCTCATCTTCTTCTTCCAGCGCCAGGGATCGGTGGAGTCGGTCGATCCGGTGGCGGGCGTCGTTCTCTCCGACTCCCTCTCGACGGCCAAGGCGGTCGCCGAGAGTCGGATGCTCGACAGGCGGCGGGGAGACTCGTCTTTCTCTTCGTGGTGGGGGAGGCAGGTAGTTGCCCTGCCGTTCCACTGCTCTCGGGCGGCCGTCTTGGTCGCGCTCGATGGTGACGCGAGTCCGACTGTGGCTTACAGCCGGATCCTTCTCTTTTCTTCCGCGGACTCCGCCAGTCGGCGTCCGAGATGTCACGCCTTGATCTCGGCGGGGGGGAGGGGGGTAAGTCGTCATTTTGTCGTTGCGGCGCCTCCGTGCGGCAGCCGGCTTCGTTCTGTGCGGCAGCCGCTTTGAGGAGTCACTGGACTCCCTCGGTCATCAAGCGGCGCTCTTCACCTTCGAAGTTGTCTAGTTCGTCTGCTGCCGCCTGGGCGGCACGGATGTTCTCCGCGGGCATGGCATACACGGGGCGATCGGCCCCGAATAGGTTGGCGATGGCCGCGCCGCGTTGTCGGACCGCGCCTAGGCGGCTAGGCCCGGTCAGGGCTGGCGAGCCACCCACGGCGCGATCCATCTCACGTTGATAGGCCTCCGACAAGCGTCTCATGCTTGCCAGCTTCTTCGCACCTTTGACGAGCTGAAGGCGGCGTGCCTCCAGCGTCTCGGCATCAGCGTCCTCCAGAATGGGCGCCGTCAGGTCTCGCAGAGCCGCGTCGAGCGGTTCATGAGCTCCTTCGCCGGAGTGCTCGCCATGACTAATGATGAGCACTTCCGTGACGGCGCTTCCGCCGCTCTCCTCGCAAGGGAGCGGCTCATAGTAGATCACCACATTGGAGGGGAACGTGTCGAGCGACACGCTGTCTGGATCGACCAGCATCGGGTTGGTGGAGCCTACGGACTCCAAGTCCACGGCAGGCTCGCCAGCGACGTGGAGATGGTCGAGGAGGCCCGCGAGGAGGCTTTCGGGGCCACCTGTGCCTGCGTCGGATGCAGGCTCGTCGGAGATGCAAACCTCGCCAAGAAGGTCGGCGAGGCACCTTGCTGCGCAGGCGTCTTCGACGCCTTGCAGCGCGTCAGGGCAAGCGCCATCGGGCGTGTCGGGCTGGCTACGCTCACGGGGGAGAAAGAGGGTTCCCGTCCAGAGCAGGTCTCCGGACGATGGTGCACCTCGCCCCATGGTGGGCGCCAAATATCGGGGGTTGGGTGAGACATATGCCAAAGGATGGCTTATCATGGTGGGAGCGAGTAGAACGTCGCCGGTGCCTGGAAACGGGATGAGGCGAAGGCATGCACGCCGGCGAATCTTACCCAGCTTCGGGGCTCTCCGGGGAGATAACACCCCTACTGCTGCTCTGCGGGGTCTCCGCATGATCACTAAGGCGTAGTGACTACAAAGTTGCTCCTAGAGCTGTATTCGGGAGGTAGAAGGAGGCAAGCTAGCTCTCTTCTTCCTATATGATCTGGTCTAAGGCTAATGGATGCCAACCCTTTGCATGGGTGCCCCGGGGGGTTTATATAGGCCTACCCCCCGGGGGTACAACGGTAATCCGGCTGGGCACGGGTCCCAGCCGTCTATCTCACAGGTCGTCGTCTTCTTCGCCGACTGCTGGGGCCTGCCGTCTTGCGGGCCCCGCCGGCGAGTCCGGCACTGTAGCCGTGATTCTGATGACGCAGGCTTGGTCATGGGGTCATGGCAACAGTGCTGCCGTCTATCGGGCGATAAATGTCGTTACCCCTCGTCGTGTCTGGTTAATGGCGCCTGGGACCCGTGGGAGAGGCCGGCCGACTCTAGGGAGCTGACTCCCACAGGGCCGCCTTCGGGGCGTATCCGCCGTCTTCCATGTTCTCACTAACAGGCGGGTCCGCCGTCTCTGAGCCGTACAGGTAGGTCATCATGGCCACAGTGCGCCGCACACTGTGGCTGAGGTCAGGGATGGCATGGCAACAGTGCCGGGCCACGCCGGAGATCTCCGGTGGTACGGCACACTGTAGCCATGCCGGCCCCTCGTAAGCAGGAGGTGACGGCCACGTCGTGGTCGTACCCGCCTCGCATATCGTGACGAGAGCAGAGTCGTAGGCCGACTCTCCATAGCCGGCTCCTCCGGAAGTCGCCGGCCATGAGTCGGTTTATCTTGGAGTCGCCATCTGAGACTCGGCTTATCTGGGAGTCGCCATCTGAGACTCGGCTTATCTAGGAGTCGCCATCTAAGACTCGGCTTATCTGGGAGTCGCCATCTGAGACTTGGCTTATCTGGAAGTCGCCGTCTGGGACTCGGCTCATCTGGGAGTCGCCTTCTGAGACTCGGCTTTGAGGGGCGCGGCTTGCCCCGATGTCTTGAAAGGTTCTGGGGCTCGGGTTAGCCTACCCGTGGCCCATTACTCCGACATTTATCATGAACTTAGTACCTGATAGTATTTTGCTTGTCTATGTTTGTTATAGATAGATGGCTCGTGATGTTGTTCCGTTGAATTTTAATGCGTTCCTTGAGAAAGCAAAGTTGAAAGATGATGGTAGCAATTACATGGACTGGGTCCGTAACCTGAGGATTATCCTCATTTCTGCATAGAAGAATTACGTCCTGGAAGCACCGCTGGGTGCCAGGCCTGCTGCTGATGCAACTAACGACGTTAGGAACGTCTGGCAGAGCAAAGCTTATGACTACTCGATAGTTCAGTGTTCCATGCTTTACGGCTTAGAACCGGGTCTTCAATGACGTTTTGAACGTCATGGAGCATATGAGATGTTCCAGGAGTTGAAGTTAATATTTCAAGCAAATGCACGGATTGAGAGATATGAAGTCTCCAATAAGTTCTATAGCTGCAAGATGGAGGAGAATAGTTCTGTCAGTGAACACATACTCAAAATGTCTGGGTATAATAATCACTTGATTCAACTGGGAGTTAATCTTCCTGATGATAGTGTCATTGACAGAATTCTTGAATCACTGCCACCAAGCTACAAGAGCTTCGTGATGAACTATAATATGCAAGGGATGGACAAGACTATTCCCAAGCTCTTCGCAATGCTAAAAGCTGCAGAGGTAGAAATCAAGAAGGAGCATCAAGTGTTGATGGTCAACAAGACCACCAGTTTCAAGAAAAAGGGCAAAGGGAGGAAGAAGGGGAACTTCAAGAAGAACAGCAAACAAGTTGCTGCTCAAGAGAAGAAACCCAAGTCTGGACCTAAGCCTGAGACTAAGTGCTTCTACTGTAAGCAGAATGGACACTGGAAGCGGAACTGCCCCAAGTATTTGGCGGATAAGAAGGATGGCAAAGTGAACAAAGGTATATGTGATATACATGTTATTGATGTGTACCTTACTAGTGCTCGTAGTAGTACCTGGGTATTTGATACTGGTTCTGTTGCTAATATTTGCAACTCGAAACAGGGACTACGGATTAAGAGAAGATTGGCTAAGGACGAGGTGACAATGCGGGTGGGAAATGGTTCCAAAGTCGATGTGATCGCGGTCGGCACGCTACCTCTACATCTACCATCGGGATTAGTTTTAGACCTAAATAATTGTTATTTGGTGCCAGTGTTGAGCATGAACATTATATCTGGATCTTGTTTAATGCAAGACGGTTATTCATTTAAGTCAGAGAATAATGGTTGTTCTATTAATATGAGTAATATCTTTTATGGTCATGCACCCTTGAAGAGTGGTCTATTTTTATTGAATCTCGATAGTAGTGATACACATATTCATAGTGTTGAAACCAAAAGATGCAGAGTTGATAATGATAGTGCAACTTATTTGTGGCACTGCCGTTTAGGTCATATCGGTGTAAAGCGCATGAAGAAACTCCATACCGATGGGCTTTTGGAATCACTTGATTATGAATCACTTGGTACTTGCGAACCGTGCCTCATGGGCAAGATGACTAAAACTCCGTTATCCGGAACTATTTGAAAAGTTCAAAGAATTTCAGAGTGAAGTGGAAAATCATCATAACAAGAAAATAAAATTTCTACGATCTGATCGTGGAGGAGAATATTTGAGTTACGAGTTTGGTTTACATTTGAAACAATGCGGAATAGTTTCACAACTCACGCCACCCGGAACACCACAACGAAATGGTGTGTCCGAATGTCGTAATCGTACTTTACTAGATATGGTGCGATCTACGATTTCTCTTACTGATTTACCGCTATCGTTTTGGGGTTATGCTTTAGAGACGGCCGCATTCACATTAAATAGGGCACCATCAAAATCCGTTGAGACGACGCCTCATGAACTGTGGTTTGGCAAGAAACCAAAGTTGTCATGTCTTAAAGTTTGGGGCTGCAATGCTTATGTGAAGAAACTTCAACCAGATAAGCTCGAACCCAAATCGGAGAAATGTGTCTTCATAGGATACCCAAAAGAATCTGTTGGGTACACCTTCTATCACAGAACTGAGGGCAAGATTTTCGTTGCTAAATTCGGATCCTTTCTAGAGAAGGAGTTTCTCTCAAAAGAAGTGAGTGGGAGGAAAGTTGAACTTGATGAGGTAACTGTACCTGCTCCCTTATTGGAAAGTAGTTCATCACAAGAACCGGTTCCTATGACAACTACACCAATTAGTGAGGAAGCTAATGATATTGATCATGAAACTTCAGATCAAGTTTCTACTGAACCTCGTAGGTCTACCAGAGTAAGATCCGCACCAGAGTGGTACGGTAATCCTATTCTGGAAGTCATGTTACTTGACCATGATGAACCTATGAACTATGAGGAAGCGATGATGAGCCCAGATTCCGCAAAATGGCTAGAGGCCATGAAATCTGAGATGGGATCCATGTATGAAAACAAAGTATGGACTTTGGTTGACTTGCCCGATGATCGGCAAGCCATTGAGAACAAATGGATCTTTAAGAAGAAGACTGGCGCTGATGGTAATGTAACTGTCTATAAAGCTCGACTTGTTGCAAAAGGTTTTCGACATGTTCAAGGGGTTGACTACGATGAGACTTTCTCACCCGTAGCGATGCTTAAGTCTGTCCGAATCATGTTAGCAATTGCTGCATTTTATGATTATGAAATTTGGCAAATGGATGTCAAAATTGCATTCTTGAATGGATTTCTGGAAGAAGAGTTGTATATGATGTAGCCAGAAGGTTTTGTTGATCCAAAAGGTGCTAACAAAGTGTGCAAGCTCCAGCAATCCATTCATGGACTGGTGCAAGCATCTCGAAGTTGGAACAAATGCTTTGATAGTGTGATCAAAGCATATGGTTTGATACAGACTTTTGGAGAAGCCTGTATTTACAAGAAAGTGAGTGGGAGCTCTGTAGCATTTCTGATATTATATGTAGATGACATATTATTAATTGGAAATTGTATAGAATTTCTGGATAGCATAAAAGGATACTTGAATAAAAGTTTTTCAATGAAAGACCTCGGTGAAGCTGCTTACATATTGGGCATCAAGACGCTTAATAGGACTTTCACAAAGCACATACCTTGATAAAATTTTGAAAATGTTCAAAATGGATCAGGCAAAGAAAGGGTTCTTGCCCGTGCTATAAGGTGTGAAGTTGAGTCAGACTCAATGCCCGACCACAGCAGAAGATAGAGAGAAAATGAAAGATGTTCCCTATGCTTCAGCCATAGGCTCTATCATGTATGCAATGTTGTGTACCAGACCTGACGTATGCTCAGCAATAAGGTTGGCAGGAAGGTACCAAAGTAATCCAGGAGTGGATCACTGGACAGCGGTCAAGAACATCCTGAAATACCTGAAAATGACTAAGGATATGTTTCTCGTATATGGAGGTGACAAAGAGCTAGTCGTAAATGGTTATGTCGATGCAAGCTTTGACACTGATCCGGACGATTCTAAATCGCAAACCGGATACGTGTTTTTATTAAACGGTGGAGCTGTAAGTTGGTGCAGTTCTAAACAAAGTGTCGTGGTGGGATCTACATGTGAAGCGGAGTATATAGCTGCTTCGGAAGTAGCAAATGAAGGAGTCTAGATGAAGGAGTTCATTTCTGATCTAGGTGTCATACCTAGTGCATCGGGACCAATGAAGATCTTCTGTGACAATACTGGTGCAATTGCCTTGGCAAAGGAATCCAGATTTCACAAGATGACCAAGCACATCAAGAGACGCTTCAGTTCCATCCGGGACCAAGTCCAGGTGGGAGACATAGAGATTTGCAAGATACATACGGATCTGAATGTTGCAGACCCATTGACTAAGCCTCTCTCACGAGCAAAACATGATCAGCACCAAGACTCCATGGGTGTTAGAATCATTACTGTGTAATCTAGATTATTGACTCTAGTGCAAGTGGGAGACTGAAGGAAATATGCCCTAGAGGCAATAATAAAGTTATTATTTATTTCCTCATATCATGATAAATGTTTATTATTGATGCTAGAATTGTATTAACCGAAAACATAATACATGTGTGAATACATAGACCAACATAACGTCACTAGTATGCCTCTACTTGACTAGCTCATTAATCAAAGATGGTTATGTTTCCTAACCATAGACATGTGTTGTCATTTGATTAATGGGATCACATCATTAGGAGAATGATGTGATTGACATGCTTTCTTCATGACTTATACATGTTCCTGTAACTATGAGATTATGCAACTCCCGTTTACCGGAGGAACACTTTGGGTGCTACCAAACGTCACAACGTAACTGGGTGATTATAAAGGAGTACTACAGGTGTCTCCGAAGGTACATGTTGGGTTGGCGTATTTCGAGATTAGGTTTTGTCACTCCGATTGACGGGGAGGTATCTCTGGGCCCTCTCGGTAATGCACATCACTATAAGCCTTGCAAGCAATGTGGCTAATGAGTTAGTTACGGAATGATGCATTACGTAACGAGTAAAGAGACTTGCCGGTAACGAGATTGAACTAGGTATTGGATACCGACGATCAAATCTCGGGCAAGTAACATACCGATGACAAAGGGAACAACGTATGTTGTTATGCGGTTTGACCGATAAAGATCTTCGTAGAATATGTAGGAGACAATATGGGCATCCAGGTTCCGCTATTGGTTATTGACCAAGAATAGTTCTAGGTCATGTCTACATAGTTCTCGAACCCGTAGGGTCCGCACGCTTAACGTTACGATGACAATTTTATTATGAGTTTATAAGTTTTGACGTACCGAAGTTTTTTCGGAGTCCCAGATGTGATCACGGACATGACGAGGAGTCTCGAAATGGTCGAGACATAAAGATTGATATATTGGACGACTATATTCGGACACCGGAAGTGTTCCGGGTGTTTTCGGAGAAAACCGGAGTA